>NC_089851.1:19136969-19436969 GCF_036373705.1 Amia ocellicauda
TTTTCTTAATACTCAATCCACACAAATATGGTTAGTTTTACACAGCTGCATGTCATCTTACTTTTAACTTGGGCAGTTATCTTACAATAAAGATTAATTTTTAAATTTGAATCCTTATTACTTGGTAAAGCAAGAGGATATTTTTTCTTAATTCTAACAATTTGCTTTAAACAGGCACTATAGGATAAACAATCAACACAGCTGCAATATTTATCTACAGCCGTTAATTGAAAACAGTGATTTAATTACAATGCGAATTTCAGAAATTTGTAATGTGGAGATTTGTGCAATCTTTTCTTAAGGGTTCATGCATAGTAATTAAACTGTCTGTGTGTTTATGCATTATACAAAAATTTGATAAAGTACTGCACACATACAAGCATATACCATTTTATTTTTATTTCCATGATTTTACAAATAGAATTGCTGGAGCGAGGCAGCCCAACATCAGGTTTACCGATATGATCAACATTGAACCTCGGGCATATTCTTCTATTTGAAGTCTTACTCTAATTAGTTGCCACACTCGCACTGTTGGAAAAAATCCATATACAGATGTACTGATTTGGACATTTGAGTACCCAAATGTTTCCTCCCCTTAAGTTATAGAACAGACCTGCATGCCCTGCAGTAGTCTCTGGGTAAAGACCTTACATTTTGAACTAGACTTGTGTCCAGACAGATTTCTTAAGTTTAAAAAGAGTTTAAAACTATTTGATAGGTTTTTAAAATGATATGGAATCAGAACTTATTTTTCTGAATATATTGCAAGTTACTATAAAATCAGTTTATTTCAGTTTACTGATTTGGACATTTGAGTACCCAAATGTTTCCTCCCCTTAAGTTATAGAACAGACCTGCATGCCCTGCAGTAGTCTCTGGGTAAAGACCTTACATTTTGAACTAGACTTGTGTCCAGACAGATTTCTTAAGTTTAAAAAGAGTTTAAAACTATTTGATAGGTTTTTAAAATGATATGGAATCAGAACTTATTTTTCTGAATATATTGCAAGTTACTATAAAATCAGTTTATTTCAGTTAGTTAACGGGGGGAGACTTGTTTTTTCTTATACTAGCAAGAGGTCTTTTGCTCCAGTGCCCTGCTTCTAATCCATTTTGAAGAAAGTACTGCTAAGCGTTTTTCAGAACGGTTTCTATTTAGGGATTTATTTTCTGCTCATATTCCCTTGTTTTGCTTTCAAAAATTGAAATTTAAAGGGATCCCTCCCCCAGTAGACATTTAAAAAATGTTTAGTGGTTCATTAAAATATGCACAGTATTTCAACTGACTGGCAAAGACATCTAATGCATAACTTAACCCATTGTTTTTTCTGCTGTGATTATGCAAAATAATTACTGTACACGTCTCTCTTTATTAGCGTAACATGAACCGGCTGATGAATCTGTCAGTCCCCTTCCCCCTCACCTCTGCAGTACTGTCAGTCTACACAACACATTTCCCTTTATTATCTTTTAAGGGGCAGGTCCCTTGCAAAACCAAAAACTCTGCAGTTTCTGATCAACACCTGTTAGGTTGTTGGCTAAGCTTTTGTTTGCTGTATAAATACTGACTATAGTGAACTTGCCTGCTTTTAAAAAATATTAACCACATTGTGCAGTTTTGAATTTGTAACTGGTTAGAAAATATCACATGCAACGCATGCCCCGTCTGTCACTTTTACCTCAAACCAATGAGGAGTAATGATTCTTTATAGCTCAGTGGGTTAGTCATATTGGTCATGAGATGTGAATTAATCTGTGCTACTGTACTGAAATTAATTTTAAAATATCAGCAATTAGGCAGCACTAAAGGCCTAGCAAGGCCCCCACACACTGGACATATTGTCTAGAGAGCAGATATTGGTCGAATTTATTTGGAGAACTCAAATTTATATAAGCTGTAGACAGATGTTCATAATTTTTAAATTTGCACAGCGGTTTCCAAGAGACCTTTACATATTTTCAGACATCTGAATTTAATTTTACATTTCCCATGACTTTTCAAACTCGAAGCCCGTGACGATTGGAAAGCATGGATGTAGACTCTAGCACTGCAAAGGAGGCAGAGGCAGGCTAAGAAATTGCTGAACAGAAGAACCGTGTAAGGGAATATAAATTAGTTATAGATCACATGCAAATAGTAAACCCTTCCTTCTATTTCTATGGCAACCCAGGTGAATTCTCAAGTTACTAGATATAAGGTGGAATATGCATTAAAGTGGTATTTATGAGGGTTTTGTGAGTGTGTGTGTGTATATAATATATATATGCGTGTGTATGTGTGTATATATGTGTGCATGTGTATATATATTATATATAAATGTTATGAATACAGATTCCTAACTGATAAGGTGTAAGTAGCTCTAGTGTAAAATACTTTTTGGGTATTTCTTGGCACAATGTTTACTTAAAAGAAACAGTATACTATGGAAGGAACATATGGCGCACTATGGCAGTTCAGTACTGTTTTAGGTGCAACTTAAAATGGGTGGCATGCTGTTCAGTCCCTTGTGAAATATTTGTGGAAGAGTATCCTTTGTAGGTGTGTCATATCCATGACTGCGTTTTCTGGATTGTGGTCTATACAACAGAAAAACATCTGGAGGGCTGTGAACTCCCACTGTGACTGTGTGTGGAGAACCTTCAATAACACCCTCCCATTAAAGAACCTTGTACCATACCTTTCTCTGCAAGGCAGAGGAACAGGAACAGACTGCAAGCACTACACTGTTTGCCATGGCTCGCCGCCTTGCTTTTCCGTGTATCTTTTGACGTATAGAATATAGATTTTATAAAAAAGATTTCCCACCATTGGTTGGAAGAGATGGATTATACAGTATAAGAACATTTCTATTGTTTTTGATATATTATGTTAAACTGGTAGATTGCAATTTTGAGTACTGCTGCAGCCTATTTGTAATAGTCTTGAGGTTTTTGTTACAAATTTCTAGTCTGCATAAAACCAAATGATCTTGTAAGGAAATAATAGGCCTTATTTTTCAAAGCTGTTTTTTGGAAGACTATTAGGATTTCCTAGAAATATTTATATTCTCACTTGGTGTTAAGCAGGGCACTTAAGTCTAAGTAAACTTCTAAATGTTCTAAATTAAATCCAGGCATAAAGGAGTGCCAAAATGTAAAGCCAACATCCCAGAATGCTTCCAAGTGTGGTCTATTTTGTTCAGAGTGGTTGATTTTAAGATGGTTCTATTAGTGTATTGGAAGAACTCTATGGTTACAGTATTTTTCCTTTAATCTAGAAATACTTTTGTCATCTGACAATTGTTTCAATCGTGTGCATGACCTTGTCATGAAGAACAAGGTAGAATGCGGTCTCATTCCGCAATGTTGCAAGAGATTTTCTGTATTTGAAGTTAATTTAATGGACAAATTACCCAGTTATTATATATACATATATATATTTTCTTTTCTCATGGCTGCTTTAGAGTGTCTTATTGAGCATTGTAGCTGTGAGTCACCATTTGAGCTTGCAACTTGCATGTCAAATGCTGAGACTGTTTCCCCCGTAAACACAAGCCCGTAATGTCATTGTTGCTGTGTGAAGCTCTGGCATTGGTGTAGCTCAAGGTGACTCATCAGTGAGAGCAGGTGTTCTGTCAAGCCAGACCTCCCACTGGCCTTTTCCTCTTCCTCCTGTACATGGAGGCTGGCAATGCTGTGCACTCTTTTGGACTTTGGTGATTTGCATGTATAGATGTAAAAGGAAGTTTCAGTTGCAGTAGAAATCGCTTAATCTGAAATAACTGCAAACATTTTGTGGATAATCAGTGTGGGTTGAATTACTACACATGTAATACAATTTTCCAGTCACACAAGATCCCATGCAGTGCCTTTAAAATAAGGTAAATAAAATGGTGTAGTTGTAGAATTAAGCACAAATGCCTCAACCTTTTTTTTTTGTGTGATCAGAAATGGCCATTTGTACTGTGTAGATTGAAGTAGTTATCGCAATTTGAACAACTCAAATAAAATGTTATAGTGAAACTAATATCTCTAAAAGTATGGCATGCAGTACCCCTTCCCTTTCTTACTAAACTAGCTAAAGGCATGTATTTCTCTCTTCCTCCATATTGGTATTTCATCATGCACTCTGGATCTGCCATTCTACAAGACATTAAATCTGTTACCCGTAGTTCATAGCAGTAGAGCCTGTGCCTTGGGTCCTCTAAATTAAATTGTACGCAGCAGTCTATGATTTATAGAGGTCAGCAATCAAAAGCAATTCTGTCATCTCCTTGAACCAGGCACTTGCTCACTTCCTTGATAGACTTGCCTTCTTTTTCTTGTATGTGAAGTTTTGGGGAGCTCTGTTAGCCGTGATTTGATAAAAGAAAACCACAGAATGCTGTAGTGCAGGTGTTGAGAATGTTTGAAAGATGATTGAGGGAAGCAGATGGCTTTAGTCAGTGGCATCCAGCCAAAAGAGCAGGTGCTGGTCATGTGACCACTGGTTACCAGGGTAATCTGATTGCTCTTGGCGTGCAGATGAAAGGAAAGGGGCCCAGTGCTCGGCTATAGCATTGTATAATTTGTGGCAGTAAGAGCGGAAATAAATGCTGGAAGTGGAGCCTCATAGTAGGGGTGGCTCTTAGCCATGTGTGGTGTAAACTTTGGAGGAGATGAGAGGGAATACAGTATGTTGCTGTTTTTATTTTTTACGTTCTTGTTAAGCTTTAGAGCAGGTAAACTCTCACTAATAAATGTATACATTACACAAACATAATGTATATAACACATTATTTGCACTTGGAAATCCCTAATGCTACTGTGATGCGAAAGACAAAAGTTGTACATGTAAAGGCCAGCTTTATTTAACCAAAACTGTTGGCACCCTGTTTTAATGAATGCAGTCTGAATTGGCTTGATTTGTGAAAGTCATGCTTTTGTCCTATTTAACTTGTTTGCCTAGTATTGTCTTGCTTAAGTGAATGGAATATTTGTCTTTCCTACATAATGAGTCTTTCTGGAAAACCTTGATTTGCAATGTGCTTATTTTATCTACATGTATACCAATTATGAAATTTCTAAGGCATTAAACATGTTCCATTCAAAGCAATGTATTTTTAAAATGAGTTACAAGGCTAGCCTTATTTTTGTAATGGTATTACTGCAGATGGCTGAACTGTTTTTCTAATAGTTAACATGTCAAAACAAATGCCCTGGCAGTGGTTGAGGGCAATGTAGTCCCTTACTTCTCTTTATATCCTTCAACAGATAACCATCTTCTCTCTCAGACCGAGGAAGGTTAACCATAATGGCAATCCAATATGGATTATATGGACTAGGGTACACTGTTAATATACATGTTTTTATGTTGTCTGTATCACATTTGTTCATTTTTTGTGTAAGTCCTCAAGTAAGCATACATTTAAAGAACTCTGCATGGGCCAATAACAGGACTGTGTTCCTGAAAAGTGTATTGTAAGCCATTTGAAATGCTTTTTCTTTTTCTTTTTAACCAGATGGTGAACCTAAGGCCGTTTCCGGTTTGAATATTTTAAATAAACATTCATAGAGACACTACTAAAACTGTATTTGAAAAAGCAGTCTTCATTGTGGTGTTTACATTTAAATGCAAAATTTAAACCTGAAAGTGAAAACTTAGCCAAATGCTGTATGTATATACAGAATTACATAGATGACTGTATTAGGAACTGTAGTACTTGTTTGTGAATTACATTATAACATGGCTTGAGTTCCCAACTTTTTGAAGTGGGTTAGATTTATTTATCTGTCCCTTTTCTCACTTTTCCCCAGTGTTAAAAAGGCTGAACCTGAAACAAGCACTACAAAGAAAAAGGAACTGAAGCGCAAGCGGGAATCCTCTGAAAATTCAGATTTGGAAAAAACACCCCCCCGTTCGCCAGAGGAGGAGGATGATCTGGGCATTCAGGTAAAGATACTTAATCTTATCGGCTGTTGGGAATAAGGCAAGTGACAGAACTGGGTTATTCCATGGGACCTGTTACAAAATTTCAGGTGCAGTGAAGGCACTCTATCATGGTTACCTATGGGACTAGGCAATACGCTCATTACAGATGAGCACATTTGCATTGAGAAACATCTAATTGGAACAAGTTTTTATACGAAGGTGGTCTACAAAGCATACTTTTAGAGTTCACTTTACACTTCGTTTCTCTGTTGTGGATCGAAGGTCTTCTGTAGTACAGCATGTGCTTACACACAGGGCATAGTCTCTTCCACCGATGCACGGGCTGTGCAGCTGTAAAGCAATAATTACTCTTGTATATAGAGGGATACTTTTCAGTGCTGGAATTGAGGATTGTCTGAAGGTTGTCATACTTGTCTAGACACAAACACTCCTGTAGTTATCATGAAGGTTACCTTTTTTGGAGGGTATTATTTACAATACATTGAAGCTACCACAGCAGCCAAGGTTTTGCACGCTTCATATGCAGTACTGAAAAGTTGCAAGCATGAGCAGGACAAGAAAACAAAATGGATCACAAGTAGTGTAAGTACAGTTGTGATTGTGCTCTCCTCTGTCAAAATACATGTAAATATGAAACATACCCCTGGTGTTTCCCAAATGACACCGGGTAAAAGAAAACATTCAGCTGAAATGAAATGCTGGTCTCAATGCTGTAATTTTCTGAAAATTATTTCTCTCCCCCACCTGTGATACAACCTGTACTTTTATGTTCTGTTAGAGGATGTACTTCCTCCCATATTTGTGCATTATTGCAAAGCCCATGTTTTCAAATGTATGAAACAAATGCTGTTTACTAGTGGGTGGGGTGGTGTTGGAAAAGGCTTTAAAAGATGCCAGATTTTCAGATGCTATATACATCTAACTTGCATTTTAATTTTCCCATCTCAAATTTCTCAATCAGTGCTTAAATCTGTTCAATTCTCTCGTTTTTTCTACCATTGTTTTACTTTGCTGTACATGAATGACAGGTTTCCTTTCAGTTTGGTAAACTGAGTTGGAGTGTTTCAACATTCCTTTAACTATAGTGTTTCTGAGCTTCAGATGCTCAATCTATGAATTTAGACCTAAAAAATCTATTTGGTGACAAGCATTTCTCCATGACTTCTCTATAGTTATATACTTTGTGTGTTTTAAAAGATCTTTTTGGTTTTGCATTTTGTTTTTATATATGTATATGTATGTGTGTGTGTGTGTGTGTGTGTGTGTGTATATATATATATATATATATATATATATATACACACACACACATATATATATATACCTTATAAGGTGGATTTAGTTTTATGATAAACAATGTATCTAAGGAGCAACATAAAGTAAAATTGATTTATTGATGTTTGCACTGCGTAGAGATTTTCAAATTAACCATCCCCCAAATAAAAAAAGACACAGCTTTTTCAGTCTTGTACGTTATACATTTTATAATGTATATGTGTGAATGGAATGGCTGCCATGCATGTAGAGATGCTGAAAAAAATTGAGAAAATTGCAGTGGTCTCAATTTTTTCCAGAGCTGTATATGTGTATTAGTACACATACAAGAATGTTTTAAGTTTTGTAAAGCTGTTTATTGCCCATGTTGAGTTTTTCTTCATATGGTGACCTCTAAACAAAAGCAATTTAAGTGTTTGTAACCACCTGTTCTGGTGGGTAAATGTGCAGTTCCTTGGTAGTTCTTTGGCTTTAATCCATTGTAGCAGTGTACCTTAATGTAGTAAATTCAGTATGGCTTTAAGCATATGGAAGCAGTTAAAATAAAATGATTTAGAAACTTCCAATGACCTGTGGTTTTGACGTGCTGTAATTGTCTTGTTTCCCTGAGTTTAAGACTGTCATCTTAAGGCCCTTGACAAATCTTAAATATGGTTTTAACCCATACAATTCAAATTAACCTTTCTTCTCTGCACCACAGACTTTCTGGCAAGTGTCATGCTATGTGCACACAATTACCATGTTTCACCTTCTGCCAGACAATGGTCTTTTAGCTTTTGTTACTTAAAAGAGAAATAGCTTGCTTTTAAAGCCATAATAACCTGTCATTGCAGAAGAGGCGTTCCAGCCGGCAGGTTAAGAGAAAGCGGTACACTGAGGACTTGGAGTTCAAAATTTCGGATGATGAAGCTGAGGATGCGGACGCACCAGGACGGAAATCTCCACCAAACACTTCACAGTCGGAGCAGCAGGTCAGCCTTCAGCATGTAGACTGACTGTTTCACACAGGATGCATTATTTCAAATTTGATATAATTTTGCTGAAATATCTAGTTTTGGGTGTCTATTCATATATTCTTTTTACTCTTAGGAGGCTCCTGATGCAGAGGGCCCTGTTGTGGAAAAGATTATGGGTATACGCATGGCAAAGAAGCAGGTGAGAAGCAAAAAAAAAACCCTACGAAATCAGCCTCATTTATTTTGAATGCTTGCTATAAGACAGCACTTAGGAAGATTGAAAGGTTATGCTTTCAAGCAGCTGTCTGGGGTGAGAATAAGTGTAATACTACCACAGATTTGTTAACTTTAAAGAGAATTGGAGTGATAGTATTTCCTCATTTAAAAGCCAAATTTTGATCACAAGATTGACAGCAATGACGAGCCGAAGCAATTCTAGCCATGCAAAGTCTAAACTCCTTTCATAGGTGTAATGTGCAAACTTCTGTTTGCCTTTCACCCTTTTAGATGCAAACGGCATTAGTTTACACATCATTCCTTTCAAACATCCTGAAAAATAAGTCTTGAACGAGTCAGCCAAAAATAATACTTGTGGCTTTTAGTAGTGCAGCTGCAAATTGGCTGCTGCCTGAGGAAATGGTACGTTTGGCGTCTGCTTAACACTGTGGTTTTGGCAGGAAGCCAGGCTCCGGGTCAGGTTATTGTGAATGGAACTGCGTGTGGTTGAGGAGGAGTTAAAATGATTCATGACTCGGTTGACACGGAGCACAGAGTGGTTGGGATTGATAGTTTTTGGTGAGGGATTACAGTAAAGTGAAAATTCCCTTTCAGAAGCAGGATTGCATGCGTTTCTAAGTTGCCATAAAGCATGCGAGAGCTGTAGTAATTGCCTTAGGTGAAGAAACTGATTAAATAGCCATGGCAGATATTTTTTTTAGGTACATAAACCTTTAAATGTGCTTCTTATTGCAGATGGATTCTGGAGAGGAAGTGGAAGTTGAAGAATTTTATGTGAAATTCAAAAACTTGTGAGTGCCTGCTCTAATTTTAAGCGTGTAATGTAATTTCCTCATCAGAAATAACTAATGACTAGATAAGGTATTATAAGGGATTAAATCTTAAACCTCCAAAATGCCTTCAGCAGAGAAGTGACTTCTGTTCTAAATAAACATGGCTGTTATTTCAAGAATTCAATTTGCCTTTGAAATATAATTTTATGCTTCTCATCTAAGGTTATACAGGGCTGCTGTTAGAGCTTAAAAAAAAATGTATACATGTCATGCCAGATTTTAGTTTTATTGGTTCTGCATTCTGACCTCCCCAACAATTATTTCTACAGTTTAGTGTAATACTTGCTTGTTCAGTTTGTCTACAGTGTTCCCTGTAGACCACTAATTATAAAGCACTAGTAATTGTTGACCACATAAAGCCCAATATGAAATATGACTTGTTAGTGTAATCAATCAAGTTTTTATTAGCACTAAAGGTTGAAAAATGGTACAATAATGGAAAAGGGCTTAGCATTGGTCAAACAGATTTGATCTTTAATGTTAATGTAGTGTAGCAATGACAAGTTTAAACATTTTTATATTACTTGGCAAAATTCCTTGCTTCAATACCTAAAGCACACCTTAGAAAGCAATGCAAGGCCTATGTGCGGAATAAGTTTGCTTCATAGTTTATGCAGTTCCTCTGGTGTTAAGCTTGTGTAAGCTCTCTGTAAAAGTTTTTCTTGGCTTAAGAAGGCAGATTGATGGGCAACCTTTTTTCTTTTACATAACAATGTGTTAGCAGGTATTTCAAATTCCTATATCAATCTCCAAGAAGCACTTCAATCATCATTAGTTTTACTAGGAGTTATACAAGAAGTTTGTTAGAACGACTGATCTGCCTCTTGCTTCCAGTTCATACCTCCACTGTCGATGGGCGGATGTGGAGGAGCTGGAGAAGGACAAGAGAGTCCACCAGAAGATCAAGAGGTTCAAGGCTAAGCAGTCCCTCAACAGCTTCCTCAGTGAGGTGAGCATGCTCCTCCTGCTTGTTCCCATAGGACCGGATAGGTTCTGCATTAACTGAAGCTTTCTGTTCATTAGTGGTCATATCTGAGCTGGCATTTAAGGTCCTTTAAAATATTTAATATACATGTATAAATCGGAATTAAAAAAAAAAAAAAAACTGATACAAGCATTAACAATTAGTCATCAGTTTATAGTATTAAAATCCTGACTTGTCCTCTGATCAAATTAACATTCCATTAGATTATATTGTCCAAAATTGTAGGCAAGCCTTGCTAATTTCCACACTGCTTGCTGCACATTGAGGAATACCAAGCAGCTGAAACGCATTGCATCTGAAAAGCCCTTTTGATTGCTCATTAGTGGATTGTAATTTCACACTTCATTTAAAATATTCTTAAACATTCTCTCACAGTAAAGGGGGTTTCGCACAATAATTAAGAGGCCCAGTTCACAAAGCCTGAGGAATTTGCTTTCCTCATGGGGAGTAATCCTGCTGAATTGTACCACTTTAATTAATGTGATTTGGGTTTTACTGTCATAAATTCTCTTCGATAAATGTAATATTTTGTTCCCCTCGTTGCTCAGATGGACGATGAGCCTTTCAATCCAGACTATGTGGAAGTGGATAGGATCCTGGATGTTTCACACAGCACTGATGACAACGGAGAGGTACTTCACACATTTTCAATTTGGAATATTTTCAGGTCATATGTATGTATAGTTCAATATTTAACACCCTGTGCTGGTATTTGAGGGTGCATTTTATAAAATAAAACTAATACAAATGGTCAGCTGGCCATATGGAATCTGTTTTGCTTATCCTTATAGTAAACCGTTTTGATAGTTATTTTTGTTGTCCATTATAACTTCCACATTAAATCTTCCACAGCCTTTCGCACACTATCTTGTGAAGTGGTGTTCCCTTCCTTATGAAGACAGCACCTGGGAACTGAAGCAGGATATTGACCCAGCCAAGATTGAAGAATTTGAGAAACGTATAGCTCGAGAGCCGGAGGTGGAGCGAGTGGTAGGAATTGGCACTGCTTTTTCTTTTTTAATATGGGGGAAAAGGCCATGTTCTTGCGGTCACTAGGAAACCACTAATGGGAATTGTTTTATTTAAAACAGGAACGACCTCCTACGAGCGACTGGCAGAAATCCGAGAGTTCCAGGGAATATAAAAATGGCAATGCACTCAGGGAATACCAGCTGGAGGGAGTCAACTGGCTGCTCTTCAATTGGTACAACACGTATGTGTACAATTAGTTATAACTACTTTTCAATGGGAGTGCTGTCCCCTTTTTCACTGGTGAAATAAACCCTTCACAAATGCCACTCTTTCTCTATGTATTTTTGTTTTTTATACTATGGAGTGGTTTAAATATGGTTGAAAAATTACTTTTGAATATGCAAAGTGAAGTATTCAGGATATGCTCTTTGAGCCAAAAACTGAACTAAAACAAGTGCTGGGAGCAAGCCATGGGGATTTCCTCTTTCTCTTCTCCAAGCTGCTCCTTTTCCACAGTTAAATAACCTGATCAGTTTGAGCTCCTAGTTGTTTAACAAGGTTTTTTTTTTTTTTTTTCCCCAGACGAAACTGCATTTTGGCAGATGAAATGGGCCTGGGAAAAACCATCCAGTCCATCACATTCCTCTATGAGATTTACTTGAAGGGAATTCAAGGTCCTTTCCTTGTAATCGCACCACTGTCTACCATTCCTAACTGGGAGAGGGAATTTCACACGTGGACTGAACTCAACGTGGTGGTGTATCACGGGAGCCAAGCTAGCCGGAGAGCAATACAGACGTACGAGATGAATTTCAGGGACGCGCAGGTAGGAACTGGCTTCAGTTTGAATTCCGGTGTCTTTTAAACTTGCTGCCTTTTGTGTAAAACGGTAGAATGAAAGCAGTTTTACAACATCAAATTGTGATAAGTATACATTTATTCTGTGTATTTTTGTTACCATCTAAAAGTAGAAGGATTTATTAATGTTAGAATCGGAAGAATACAGCTGCACCCTTTTCAGTGTTCTTAGGATTTATTCTCCCTGTAACATGCTGTTCACTTCAGGGTCGAGTGATAAAGGGAGCCTACAAATTCCATGCTGTCATCACCACTTTTGAAATGATACTGACTGACTGCCCGGAACTGCGCAACATTCAGTGGCGATGTGTTGTCATTGATGAGGCCCATAGATTGAAGAACAGGAATTGCAAGCTGCTGGAAGGGCTTAAAATGATGGATATGGTTAGTATCACCTCAAAGCTGAAATATGTGTGACACTATCAGTTTGTCATTGCGTGGTGTTGATGTGCTCATTTACACGCTCCTTTTGTTTTGTAGGAACACAAGGTTCTGCTCACGGGGACTCCATTACAGAACACTGTTGAAGAACTCTTCAGTCTGCTGAATTTCTTGGAACCGGAGAGGTTTCCTTCAGAGTCCACATTCATGCAAGAGTTTGGAGATTTGAAAACCGAGGAACAGGTATTATAGCTTAATGCTGCATGTTTTTTGTGGCATTATGTATCCTCTATAACCAGGGAAAGGGAATTAATTTAAAACCATTAACTGGTATTTTTTCTAGACTTGAGCTTTTTCAGTAGCTTTAGATGGGTCCCAGTCGCCCCTCAAAGGTGTGTTGCAGGAGGAAGAGGAACAGATAGCCATATGACGGAATTGTATTCAGGTGAAGGGAACAGTATTGTCTTAACAGTAAGTTAGGGACGCATCTGTTTAAGTAATAAGTGCTGCAGTGCAAAGGCTATGAAATGCTTAAAGCAAGTTGTAATAAGACAACCTGCACATTTTCAATGCTACGCCTTTACCGCATAAACACATTTTCCATGTTGTCACCTTTCATTATCTGTTGGTCTTGGTGGTTGCAATTTAGTTGAAGTCTTGTGGTATTAGTGGAGATGTGAATGTGGTGTTTACATCCAGAACTTTGAACAACAAAATTTTTGGTTGTAGGTGCAAAAACTCCAAGGTATTTTGAAACCAATGATGCTGAGGCGACTAAAGGAGGATGTTGAGAAGAACTTGGCACCAAAGGAAGAGACCATCATTGAGGTAGAGCTGACCAACATCCAGAAGAAATACTACCGAGCTATTCTGGAGAAGAACTTTGCTTTCCTTTCGAAAGGAGGAGCAGCTGGCGGAGGAGGTGGAGGTGGCGGTGGCGGTGGGAATGCAAATGTACCAAACCTTTTAAACACTATGATGGAACTTAGAAAGTGCTGCAACCATCCATACCTTATTAATGGTAAGTAATATATTTATGTTCTTGGTTCTGTGATAAGTTTTCATAATGTGATTGAATGGACTTTTAAATATTTTATTTTAACCTGTTAGGGATGTTTATTGAAATTGTATGAGGGGAAAACAAATAATTACATGTCTATCATTACCTTCAAAAATGCTGAAATGGTTTTACTGTGGTGTCTAAATTATATATGCTACAGGCATTTCCTTTTATGTAATTTTGTGTCAAAGATTAGTATGTTGTAAATGTGCTAGTCTCTTATTTGTAGTGAACTTTATTCTTGAAATAAATACAGGGTGTATATGTGTGCATCGTGATTGACGGCCATTTCGATTACATCTTGGTGTGGTATCGGAGTTGAAGAGAGTTTTGTGCAGCCTGTTTGAAAGGATGGATTTCTTACTCCCGAGAGCGGGGTGAAGGAAATGAGTGAAGCCAAGCTGTCTGTTATTTATAATGAATTTGCTGGTATCCCCCCACCCTCCCCTTCTATCTTGCTGATGCAGGTGCTGAAGAGAAAATTCTGGAAGAGTTCAGGGAGACTCATCATTCAGACTATCCAGATTTTCACCTCCAGGCGATGATCCAGGCTGCTGGAAAGCTGGTGCTGATTGACAAGCTGCTGCCAAAACTGAAGGCTGGTGGCCACAGGGTGCTTGTCTTTTCCCAGATGGTCCGATGCCTGGACATTTTGGAGGACTACCTCATCCAGAGAAGGTATGACTTAGCAGCATGTAATATTACACCCCCTAATGTTCCCCCTCCCCCATATACACTGAGACACGCACTGGAAAAAAAAAAACACAAACTGGGGGGGGGGTATTTGACGCAAAACAAAGATGCAGGCAGCTTCAGTTGTACTTCTGCCATCGAGAGTATATCTATTTAGAATATTAATTGTGTACTCCACAGATGGACTTTCTTTCAGTTCTTCTTCTTTGTGTCATGGGGTTTGTTGCATTATCTAATTAATGCCTAGAAACATTTTTATTTGAATAACCCTGGAGGAATATGAGAGAACACATAATTAAACTAATTTCAGCACGGCTAAGTAGAATATAAATCATCTTCCACTTTTTTTTTGCACAACATGTTGAATTACGATGGAATATATTGTAATTAAGTGCTTCAAGACAATTATCTTCACGTTACCTCATAATTAGTGTTAAACTACATACGTTTGACTTTTTTTTTTTTTTTTTTTTTTTTTTTTTCCCCCCCCAACATCACCTTCAGATACCCCTACGAACGAATTGATGGCCGAGTACGGGGCAACCTTCGACAGGCAGCTATAGACCGGTTCTCTAGACCGGATTCTGATCGGTTTGTATTTCTGCTGTGCACAAGAGCAGGCGGCTTGGGAATCAACCTCACCGCTGCCGATACCTGCATTATCTTTGATTCTGACTGGAACCCTCAGAACGATTTGCAGGTAAGATGGGGGCAACTGGCCTACACTTAGAAGTAATTCGTCCATTTCCATGAGATTATATTTAATTGTATTGCTTCCCCTGCAGGCTCAAGCAAGATGCCACCGAATCGGGCAGAGCAAAGCTGTCAAAATCTACCGCTTGATCACCAGGAATTCCTACGAAAGAGAAATGTTTGACAAAGCCAGTTTGAAGCTAGGTCTGGATAAGGCTGTACTGCAGTCCATGAGTGGTAGAGAGAATGCAGCTAATGGCGTAAGTACACTGGACTAGTAAACTGTGTGGTTTTAAAAACATATATGATAATTGGAATCAGGGCACATTTCTATGGAGTGTAGAAGTAGGAATCTCAGGATAACACTTTCTTATGCTGTCTAGAGGATACTGTACATTAAGACCTTCCATTGTGATGACTTATTTTAGGGAATTCTGAGGCTATATTAAGGGAGGCAATTTCTTCCCTTTATTATGTGTTCTGTACATTTGCAACTCTCAAATTTACTTAATATTTATTAGTCTTGGAAAAACAAACTAGGATATTTATCATTTGGTATTTACATATGGTGCTATTTAGAATATTCATTCAGACTACTTCACTGTATTACTATTATTGTAGTCTAATCTTAATGTAAAATGTTCAGTCTAAATTTGCCAACATTTAGTCGGCTTTATTTCAGGTTACATTTTTACATTTATCAGTTGTGAAAATCTGAATCTCAGATATATAGGTAATTGTTCTCGTTCGTACATAGAAAGGAAATGCGACTTGTAGACCCAAATGCACTAAAGTGTCATGAGCAACAACTTGCTTTCAGGAGTTCCTTTTCAAGGATTTTATTTCTTAGCAGATGCTCTTGACCAGGGCGACTTACAAAATGTATAGTAAGGAGAATTACAAAAATGTATAAATGTCTGTGTTTATAGATGGATAAATAAATTATAGAATTGCATTTACTGCTCTAAGCCTATTTCATAATGTACATATCAGGCCAAAGATATTAATTTAAATAAATAATATGGTGCTAACCATATTCTCAAGCTTTTTACATTTACTGCTTTTCTCAAAATGCCATGGATGGGCGTGTGGTGCTAACTGACATTCAAAGGTCATTTACAATATTGAGAATTTTGCACGAGACAAAAGTATTTGTCAGTCAGACATGATTAATTGCTAATGGAAGGTAATGAATGGTGGTTTAATGTGAATGCATTCAACGTTTCAGGTGCAGCAGCTTTCCAAGAAGGAAATTGAAGATCTGCTTCGTAAAGGAGCATATGGAGCACTGATGGATGAAGAGGATGAAGGGTCCAAATTCTGTGAAGAAGATATTGATCAAATCTTACAGAGACGAACACAGACCATTACCATTGAGTCTGAGGGAAAAGGTTCCACTTTTGCCAAGGTAAAATTGCCCTTAGGAAATGCAATAAACTTGAGCACTGATTCAGGAAATGTCACCCTGCAAGGCCCTAATTACTCATGATGTACAACAGATGCATCTGTTATATGACAAGAAGACCTTGTAAATAAGTGTTTTAGATTATGGTCATTAATGCACTTTTGTTACCAGAATGCTAATTGTGTGCATTTATACTCCTTAAGGCGAGCTTTGTATCATCGGGGAACAGAACGGATATATCTTTGGAAGATCCTGATTTCTGGCAAAAATGGGCTAAGAAAGCAGAACTGGATATGGATGCAATAAACGGAAGAGTAAGAGATTAACAAAACTGCTAATGCAGTTATTGACAGCTGCTGGGAAAATATAATTTACACTTCTTTTTGCAGGAATACAATGGTCATGCAAAAGACTTGGATCAGTAAATATATGCTATGTTCATATTGTCGGCTTCTAGACAATGCATTTGAGCAGATGTCTCTGATTTTGTATGAACTTATGTAGATATTCTATTACAAATCGGCCGTTTCCAGCTACAATAGTAATTTACAACATTAACAATGTCTACACTGTATTTCTGATCCATTTGTTATTTTAATGGAAAATTGCTTTTCTTTTGAAAACAAGGAAATTTCTAAGTGACTCCAAACCTTTAAATGGTAGTGTAGATATTTCCCCCAAGCCGATGGTGCATAAGACAGTGATATTAAATAAAGGCAGTTCAATTAAGTTGGTTGTAACAAAGTTCTCTGCCTGTCAGTTGAGGGGTGTTTTTCATACATTCATATATTACCCTCATCGAAAGAAACATGTGAAAGGTGAAATTTAGTTAAATGGTGGCTGTTAGAGCAAGTTTTTTCAGTCTAGCCCTGTGAGAAGTTGTGAAAGAGGAATGGTGCTAAACTTTGCAAGAAGCCACTGATGAAATAAGAGAATAAATCACCCATACTTGATCCCATGAACTGACAGTTACTCGCATCCAAATTTAATCAATGCCAGATCACTGCTGTGCTGTTATTATTGCAAAGGGTGGATCAACAAAATAGTTGCCTTTAAAAACTGTTTGCTTTCCAATGTAGTTACCATTGGGACATTATTTGGTCAAATGTGTTTTTCTAACTGGTTAAAATTAACCAAATATTTTGAATCATCCAAGTTTTGCTTGGTTCTAAATATCATTTTATACTTGGGGAAAATTCAGTATATAAAGCTAACCTAATACGTAGATTGGTAATGATGCATGTAATGATGATTTGGAAGCCTACATTTGATGTGTGACCTTTAGTGGTTTTTTTTTTTTTTTTAATGCTTTTAATTTCTTCTAAAATGTAAACAGTCTTGCTCGATTTTGTTTCTAATGCTACCTGATATGATGTCTGAAGATTTTCATCGATAACAAAACATTCTGTATTCTTCCTGCAGAATAACCTGGTCATTGATACACCCCGCATCAGGAAACAAACGCGGCACTACAGTTCAGTGAAGGAGGATGAAATGATGGAGTTCTCTGAGTTGGAGAGCGACTCTGAGGACAAGCCCACCGTGAAGCTGCGCAGGCCTCAGGATAAGGCCCAGGGTTACCCACGAAGCGAGTGTTTCAGGGTGGAGAAGAACTTGCTGGTGTATGGGTGAGTTGTACACGGATTTTTATAACCGCATTCTACTTAGTCATTCATAAAATACAAATTTAAAAAAAAAAAAAGAAAGAGGCTGATGGGAAGCTAATTTTACATGTTGGGCACAGGCTATGATGGATTCTCATGCCTCCTGTAATTACTCAAAAAGTGGGTCAGGTTGCTTCCTGAACAGCATGGATTACACTCGCTTCTTTGTGTTTTGCTTTCATCGCACTAGATTAAAAACCAAACAATCAATGAAAAGGATTTTAAAGTAAAGTTACTGTAAATGGTGAATATTTTGGTAGTGCACTATTGGCTGGGTTCAGAGATTGGTCTGTGCTTAGCCCTTTCCCTGTTATCAACAAAGATGTATGCTCTCAGATGCAGACAGTTAATTAGACTATTGACTCATCTGTGGAAGTATTCATGGTTCACTGGTCATAACTAAAAGAGTACTGGTCAGATATGGTAAGTCTGCAGCCTCAGGTCATACAGGCAATTACATCTATGGTCTCAGACTGGACCATTGTGCCAGGCATGCTTTGCTCTCAATTTGAAAGATTGAAAATGTTCCTCCTTATGAATTGGATATTGAACAGGACTCTTTTGATCCTTTATACACGATCATTTGCAGACTGTGTACTTTTCCCCTCCTACCCTTTTAATGAGGCTCAAGAAGTAATTCTTTAATACTTGTAAATCTTATAAAGCATGTTTTGACAATACATTTTCACTCGAAGTGCATCAGCCAAGATGTGCATTATTTGACAGTGAGTAGACCTTTTTAAGATGTCTACCTGCTGGAAATAAAGGAAGCAATGTTAGTTGGCCTTGTAGGATGTCGTATCCTTGTAAATAGTCACTTTTTCAAGTCCAAGGCATAATGAAACCCAGTAAGTCGAGGCTTAAGTTGGTAACCAATGAGTCCACCCTTCTGTCTTCAGTGCTATGCAGATCACACATGTTAAAACACTCCGTCCCTCTCGAAGTGTCCCTCTGTATTCTATTAATACCCTTTTAAAAGATGAAACTAAAGCTCGCTCCTCCCCTCCCTTCTAGCTGGGGACGATGGACCGATATCCTGTCTCATGGGCGGTTTAAGCGGCAGCTGAAGGAGCAGGATGTGGAGACCATCTGCCGTGCTGTGCTGGTTTACTGCCTCAATCACTACAAGGGAGATGAAAACATCAAGAGCTTTATCTGGGACCTTATCACCCCAACTGAAGATGGACAGACCCGGGCTTTGCAAAACCACTCAGGTAGGACACTCCTTTGCACAAGCCTAGAGCACGAAGCTTTGTTTAGCACACCTGGTATAAAACCTGAATTCTCTTATTTCAGAAGAGTTTTAATGTGTAATGTTTTCTATTAATTGTAGTGTAGAAAATGTCTGGTTGTTGCTTTGCACTGCCACCTCAGGGAGAGCTCAAATGTTGGAATCCGTAAGAGCATGTGCTTGTACCTCTACCTGCTGCTTTGCTTTATAGGTTTATTACAGCAACCCATACTGTAACTGCAGTAGTTTTTTGGTGAAACCCTACATTTGAGTTAAATTCTGTCAACAATTATGAATTGCCATGATTACACACAGGGCCACATCAAGAGCCTAAAAACCAATACCCAAACAGCAGCTTGTTTTAATGGCAGCCCCCATTTATCAAGCTGAATAATCATGGATTAATACGTGTTCTACAGATGTTGTGCTTTGCCAGAGAAAACTCCAGGAGCTAAGGTAACAATGCACACAGCTGCTAACATGTGCATGTGTGGATATCTGTGGTCAGGTAAACGCGCACAGGCTTTATGTACTCTTTCGTTATACTTCCAGGCAGGGTATTTGTGTGGTGAGGTATATTTTAACTTCCAACACGCGCTGTTCTTGCAACTAGAAGGAATGCACTTCCATGTAGCCGCTCCCACTTATAAATCTGACTTGCTGTCCCCACAGGGCTGTCTGCTCCAGTTCCCAGGGGACGCAAAGGAAAGAAGGTTAAGACACAAGCAGCTCAGCCATTCATGCAGCAGGCGGACTGGCTGGCAAGCTGTAACCCTGACACCCTCTTCCAGGAGGACAGCTACAAGAAGCACCTGAAACACCACTGTAACAAGTAAGTCAGGCACCTTCAATGCTATATGCTTTCTTTACCAGGAGTGTGCAGGCCTGTTGCTGTGGCATGCCTTCAAACCAGTGTGTCTGTCTAGTGTTGAACAAGTATTCCCAAGTTAGGCATAAGTTGTACACTGCACACTGGCTATCATTTAATTGCTTGCAACTGTAAAGCATACATATAATTATACATGTCTGCATGGGAGTCTAAATGCTGCTGGCTGAAGCTTTTTGTTTGTTTTTGTTTCCCCCCTTTAAATTTGTATGTTCAAAATTAGTGGCTAGTACAACAGGATGTACCCAAACCTTCCTCCATAAAGCTCTGCCAATCCCCCGTAATCCTGAGTTGAAAAACCTGCCTTACCATGTTATGGTGATATTGCTTAGTGTATTCTCTCAAATATTCCCAATGCATGATGGGTTTAGGATGCATCTCTTAGCTGAGAGCACTTCTGTAATATGTAGTTAAACTCCTTAAACTGTTCTGCCAAGCAGCTTAGTTTTTGTACATTGTTTGAAATAACTTTGCAATTTATTGGTTTAGAATGTAATCTAAGATATAAATTGATAGGGTAAATGTATTTTGCGATCAGTTCATTCCTATGTTTTTGCCATGGGACAATGTGCGTTTTCCTACTGTATATGGAAAATTGGTTCTTGCAACTGTGTAAGTTTGTGTTAAACTGCTAAAATTCAACCAGGAGTGAACTAAAACACAAGACTAAGGATTCTAATGTAATTCTCATGTTCAGCTGTCTATAGTGCAATCATATTTCCCGTAAGCCTTAAATATATAAATACATTTTGGTTTACCACACTTACCTGAGATTACATTTAGTAATTGTACTGACTTGCCTTTTTTGCAAAGTAGCTTGTTGAGCATGACTATTTTATTTAAAGAATTGTACAGCCAGGTATTGTTCTGTTATGGCGAGGCAATAAAAGCTGGGTTTGCATAGCTGTCTTTTTACAACTTCTGATGTGCTTCCAAAAATGGAATCGGGCAACAGCTGAGGAAATTTTACGAGATAATGAAGCAGAACACTTACTGCCAGCCATCTGCTCGCTTGTTTACAAACTTGCCTCAGTACTTTAGAGGTGCTGGCAGGACGTGTCCAAACTTCACAAACTGCATTAGGTGGAAATAAATGAAATGCGCCTGGGCTCCGCTCTGCTCGCTTCCTCTCTGTGCAATGCAAACCGGTTGCCAGGCAGACCTGTTGGAAGCCAGCGAAAAGCACCACACAGAGGTGATTATGTGCCACCATCTGTCATGCTTCAAGCCTACCATACAGCATGGCTAATCAGCCTTGGCAGGATGATGGATGAACTGCAGCAGATGCCAAAAGCTACTGTTGGCAAACAGTCCCAAAGTTAAGAACTTTTCTCTCTCCCTCCCTCCCTCCCCAGAGTCCTGCTGCGGGTCCGCATGCTCTACTATCTCAGGCAAGAAGTTATTGGTGACCAGGCAGACAAGATCTTGGAGGGCACAGATTCAAGGTTGGTGTATTTATGGCTGTTTTGTCTGTAGTGCCACCCTCACCCAGATGTAGGCACACACAATGTGTACATGTGCCTAATGTTAATGAGCTATAAAAATACATTCTCTGCCTATTTAGGCTGTAATTTATTGTCATTTATATCACAAGATAACTATATTTAATACCAGCATTTGAACTCTGGATTTATTTTTACATTTGTTTATAGCATTGCAATAAGCTGGATTTGAACAAATAAGATGAACATGGTGGAAATTAGATACTAAGCACTAATGCCTTCCCTCTGTAACAGATGTTTGTGGAAAGAGGGTGCTGTTTTTTTATATGCGAAATCAAGCCATTCTAAAAAGAGACCAAGTAATTTGATCCGTATCATTTTATTTTATATGTAAATCCGTTAAACATTTATTTTTGGGCGGGTCCACAGTGAAATAGATGTCTGGATTCCACAACCATTCCACGCCGAGGTGCCTGCAGATTGGTGGAATAGAGAGGCCGATAAATCCCTCCTCATCGGAGTCTTCAAACACGGTATGCAGCATTTTGTGTTTGTGCTTAAACGAGGTTAAAACTGGGAAATATTCATAATGTGTAGATTAATTTTTTTATTTTATTTGTTAGATCTGTGGCTCATTCAAATGGAGCACATCTTTTAGGCTTTAGAGAAATGAGAAAACGGTAAAGCAATTTCCTGTGTACTGACAATATAACTTACAAATGCTTTTTATTAATGGCCGAGCAGCACTTGTAATAAGATCTCGCTCAGGTTTTCAGCCTTTTGTGCACTTGCTACCTTGTATTGCCAGCCGGTGTCAGAGTGGCTGGTGGGTTTAACCTCTGCTATTAATCTGTACAAGTGCCTCATGGGCTTTCTTCCAAGCAGTATTTCACAAAATGTCAGCACCGAGACCTCCCCATTCCCCGGAGTGGGAAGCTGCCTTGTTAACTTTGAAGGGCTGCGATGTGTAGCAGCCATGATATATACAGCAAGCCGTTCCTAATCATAATCCCAATTCACTGGAGGTCATGGAGGAACTCTCAGCGGCACGGCCCGACTACAGGAAAGAATGATAGCTTATAAACCCTTTCATGATTACAGTTTGGCTTCAGGCTCTACAGCAGTTAGAAACAATGTGTCACAGTATAAATCCTAATTGAAATGTGATGTTCTGGTGGGAGGGAAGGGAGGGGGGTAAGGGGAGGGAGGGGGGGCACTCACGGCCTGTCTGATCATGGGCTCAGCTGAAGTGGGTCCAGTCTGGCAATCATCTCCCTGCAGTGCACTGTTGGGATCTGCCGTTTTAAATCTGTTCTACTTGGGCAGTTCCAAAGCGTATTCCCAGTTGAGTGTGGGTGTTTCTCCGGTGTAGGGTTTTAGTTTTGTGCCCCCCTCCACCCCCACTCTATTTTGCGTGACAGTGCCCATTGTATTTAAATTCATGTTAGAGATTTTATTGTATTTTTTCTAAATAAGTTTGACAGATGCTTTCTGGATTCTTTTTTTAATTGTACTGGAAATTGTTACCGTTGTATGGTGGCTTTCCTTGTTTTTGATTTCTGAAGGGCATGCAGTACTTTTTGAAGAGATATTGGTGACCTTTTCAATCCCAGCACTCCATAGTTGATCTATTTTAAGCCCCGTTTACACTTTTCCGTTCTGTCAAAGGGGGTGCAGTCAACATTTTGCTTGCAGCAATAACTGTTTACTGAACTGCTCATAGCCAAGAACACAACTGCGGCACCTGTAATTGGGTTAATCCTAAATATTACCCTGATTGTAAGCTGCCACAAGGAATATGTAGATGCGAGTCAGTCTTGTAATACTCTGCCCCCTCTTGTATGTGCTTCCTTTAGCCCATGATGAGATTGCTTTTGAGTATTTGTGAAAAATGCATTCTCAATTTGTCACCAATTATTCTTAGATAACACATAGTTTGGGCAATATTTTGTTGAGGATATTATGCACATCTGACAAAAGCTTAGCAGCCATTAGTGTGGTTTTGCAGGTCTAGAAGAGCACAGTGTATGGAATGCCGAGAGGAAGTGGCAATTTTAAAATGGCACAGTGATAAGAAATTTAACCTGTTTGTCCTTCAAAGCCTCCAATAAACTCCATTTGCACAACTGTCAGCTTGTGTACTTGTTTGATGAATGTTTCCAAAATGAGGCTCTGGGTTGGCTGTCCTTTTGTTGGAATATATTTTACACTATTTTAACATTTTCTTGCTGCACAGCTGATTTTCTCTCCCCATTGTTCCACCTGTCAGGCTATGAGAAGTACAACTCCATGCGAGCTGACCCCGCGCTGTATTTTTTGGAGAGAGTGGGGATGCCTGATGCCAAGGCCATTGCTGCAGAACAGAGAGGAGCTGACATGATGGCAGATGGTACTGATGGGTAAGAAGGGCTACAGCATACTTATCTGTGATTTTGTCTTGTGTTTTTTGTTTTTGTTCTGTGCCTTTGTAAAATTGGGGTCTTCACATCCTTCTCCTAGGGCTGATTTTGATCGAGAAGATGAAGACCCAGAGTACAAGCCAGCCAGAATGCCCTTCAAGGATGAAATGGATGTGAGTGAGAAACCTGGCTGAAATGATCCTAAGGAGACATTTAATAATTTGCCACATGTTTTTGAATATATAAATATTTTTTTTCCGTTTTTATAGGATTTTGCCAATTCACCTCTGGATGATAAGGATGAAACCATGGATGCGGAACATTCAGGTAATTTGATATACACACACTTTGTGTATAGATGCTTCTGATTTGAGCTTTGCTCATTAAAAGGAGAACAGTTCTGTTTTGTAACCAGACCTCCATATCTATTAGTTCCCTTTTTCCTGCTTGTCCTCGCCATCCATCTTCCATTGAATGGAAGTGCCAGAGCTTGATGACAAACAGTAATATTGTGGCATGCTGGTTGCAGACTGGTCAAATGACTCGTGCCTCATTTGCCTTCCCACATTTTCAGGGGTCTTCAGTTTTTTATTTGGTTAGGAAAAAAAGACACATTTCTAAAGGGTATTTGCTGAAGGAGCAGACATCCGACCATCTGTCTGTCCATTGTTGAAATTAGGTTTAGATATAACACAAGTGTGTATTTCCTTCTCCCTGTTGAAGCTGAATATGGTAAGATTTAAGAATTTTTGCCAAAAATGTTTCTATATAATTCCTTCCAGCATTTACTTACAAATTAGGGTTAACGTTTATACAAATTAGCATAGGAGGTGGGTTATGTTGGCTTCTGGAGCCTAAATGGCAACATTGCATAAAGTGGGCATAGTGTACAAGAATAAGCAAACCTATCAAATGATTAATTTCCCCATTAAAGTAATGGAAAATCAACTTGCACATTTAAACTTTTGAAATGTATGGCTTAATTGAAGAGTACTGCTATATATCAAATGGCATGTAAGCTATATTGCCAATTATCTGCACTTTTAAAACTTGAATACAATTTGGTTTCATTTAAATGTATATTCAACATTTTAAAATGAATTTTGTCCTCCCCACCTCAATCCCCCCCTCCCACCCCCACAAGTAGCTTATGAGTCAGGCCCTGGGTTTCACACACCATCCATATAATTGCTATGGCCAACTAAAATCATATAATTTCACTTAAAATAAATCAAATATTTGGTCCTAAGTGACCTGAACTAAGTTTGCTTAAGAGTTAAGCTACAATAGCTATGAGGAATCGAGGGTTTATTCTATGGCCAAGAATTATAGAGTAGCTGTCAGCTTTCCAAGATTTCTTTCAAGCTTTGTCATGCTTTTCTTATAATGGCAGGAAATATGACTAAAGTAACATGAATGCTGGACTTGTTTCCTCTCCTAAATGATCTATAACCATGTGGTGCTGTTATTAATGCATTTATCTGCACAGGCTTTGAATAAGTGAGACCTTTTAGTGGTAATGGGTTAATAAAAACATTGTCTTCTGAATGTAATGAATTTAATGCACAGCATGTCCGATATTATGTTGAACTTTTACAGCACTATATGGGAATTATTTTCTGAAAACAAAATGTTACTGTGCTCTATAGCAGTGGTTCCCAAACACCAGTGTGTAGCACACTCAGTGCTGGTCTTCAGCATATTTGGTCTTGCACACTAATATGTAAATCACAAATGGACTATTACACCTTTTTGTTTCTTTAATGAAAACAGGAAAATCTGGAGAAAACGCAGTGTTTGGTAAACTCTACTGGCCCACTGCCTCCGCACTAACAACTAGACTGCGGCGCCTGATCACAGCTTATCAGCGCAGCTACAAGAGAGAGCAGATGAGACAGGAAGCCATGAACAAGACTGACCGCAGGAGACGGCGGCCCAGAGAGGAAGTGAGAGCCATGGAGGCTGAACGGGAAGCCATTATAACAGAGAGGCGTCAAAAGTAAGAGACCTGCACTTACGTAAACCAGTCTCACTCAGAACGAAAGGAAATGGTTTGCTTTTAATCAGTGTGCTTGGATTGCCATTTTGGCCAGGGCTGTAGTGAAGCTAAAATGTATAAAAATAAGTAATGCATATATACATATCTGTAATTAAAATCAGAGGTTGCAGATTCAGGTTCCAGCTTCACCTTCTTTTTCTTTCAGGTGGACAAGGCGAGAGGAAGCTGATTTCTATAGAGTCGTGTCTACGTTTGGCGTGATGTTAGATTCTAATAAACAGTCCTTTGACTGGAACCAGTTCCGTGCCTTTGCTCGTCTGGACAAGAAAACTGATGAGAGCCTTGAAAAGTACTTCTACGCTTTCGTGGCGATGTGCAGGAGGGTGTGTCGCATGCCCATGAAGTCAGACGAAGGTGATTTTTCTCCACCCGCAGCTTCGGGCTTGTTTCTGTTCCGTTACTTTTCTCTGCAGTGCCATTGTATAAATGGATGATATTAATCTGAAAGGAATTTTGACCAGCCCTTGCAAATTCCCCTTTTGTTCTCTGAGAAGGTGCCTCAAATAAATGAAGCCTTATGTTGCCTTAGAACTTTTATCATTTATAATTCTAAGAATCAAGGGACAAAACTGAATAAAGATTCTGTACATTTAATTTTCTCCACGTTTGACTAAAGTTAGGAAAGAGTGGATGAAACTGACAAATGTTATACCATATAATTAACATTCAGGCATCTTTTAGCTTGTATTGTATTTGTATTTTTAATGCAGGGTTGGAAATACAAGCTTCTTTAAATAAAATGGAAAGTGATCCATTCTGGACTCCTAACTGAAATCTACCTACCTTTCCCACAGAGCCACCGGATCCAACTATCCCCATTGAGCCCATCACAGAGGAGCGCGCCTCCAGGACTCTGTACCGCATTGAGCTATTGCGGAAGATCCGGGAGCAGGTGCTGCCCCACCCGGAGCTGGAGGAGCGGCTCAAACTGTGCCAAGCCAGCCTGGACCTGCCTGAGTGGTGGGAGTGCGGCCGGCATGACAAGGACCTGCTGCTGGGGGCCTCCAAACACGGTGTCAGCAGAACAGACTACCACATCCTCAATGACCCCGATCTGGCGTTCCTCGAGGCCCACAAGAAGTTTGCTCAGAACAAGAGCAGTGGCCAGCTGTGCAGCACCCCGTTTCCCAGCCAGGGCCCACTCTTGACCCTGTCAGCAGCTGCTGTGTCAGTCAAGAAGGAAGAGGAGCAGGAGCCTCCTTCAGATAAGCCTGAGGGGGCTGAGGAACAGGAAGAGGAAAACAGACCTGAGGAGGAATCTCTGAAAGTGATGGAGGATGAGGAGACTGAGGAAGATGACCAATCAAGCAACAAAGAGGTGCATGCTAAAGCTGAGGAACCTGAAGACACCCCAGTGAAGGCCGTGTGTGACACTAAGGAGCCGGCGGCACAAGAGGACACTGAGGCGCGGGCAGAGTCGGAGCCCAAATCACTGTCGGAGAAGGGTTCTGAGGAAGACGAGGAGGATAAATTGGATGATGACGATAAATCGGAGGAATCTTCTCATGCTGAAGGTATTTTCAGAAACTGGTTTCTAAACTAGAGATCTCTCTCTCCCTCTATATACACATACATACATAAACAGAAAACAACAACTGCAAATGCGATCTTGTCATTTCAACCAAGAGGTTTGTGGTATGAGATCTTGTATATGCAACTCGTTGAAGGAGATGTAAGATGTAATCACACTGAAACAATTTCAATCTATTTTTCTCACCTTCCTTTTGGTGATTTTGAGATGTTATTTACAACAAACAGTTGTAAATTGTAGTTAGGGGTAATTCATGCATTTTATATGGTGTTTGATTGAAAATTGATTGCTTTATAGGGATGCTTTTTTGCAACAGTTTAGATGAACATCCTTGAAAGATTCTCTATACTTTTTATTCCACATGATTTATGAACAGTGGTAATATTTATATCATGTTCTCCTGCACTTTAGAGTAGTTTTTGACACTAATACATTTGTAGTTTAAGATTCTTCAAAAATGTCCCTTCCTACAAATTTCTGCTAATATTGGCCCCAAACAAGTGTGGAGTATATTTAATTATATCTATACCTATACTTATTCATCTTTTCTTTAATAAAAACATGTTTTAATAAAGCTATATAATCAAATCTGACAAAACTTGACCTATGGGCAATGGGCTTTTTTATTTTATTTTTTTTGCTCAGTGCTCCAATCTTAATTTTCCTCCCCTTCATTTTGTTTTCCATTGGAGACGTGGAAAGGATCTTAGTAGATGTTTCCAAATCAAAGTTAAACCAGGGTTTTTTCTTTCCCCCCCCTTCCTGTTTTAGACCAGAGTGCAGTTGCTGGGCGTGGTGTGGGAGATGTGTAGTGTGCCATTGTTCCTGTTGAGTAAGCATTCTTGTTTCACAGCTGGGGCGGCTTCTCGGGGTAAGAACTTCGACGAGGAGAGCAACGCTTCTCTGAGCACGGCTCGTGATGAGACCCGGGATGGATTCTATGCCGAGGATGGTGAAACCTCGATGGCTCACCTTCTACACGAAAGATCTTATTCCTTTTCATTTTGGCCCAAGGTTAGTTCAGCACACCGAACTTTGGAAAGACACTAGCTTTGCGGTTTTGAAGGCATCCCCTGGGGAATAGTTTAAAGTCCCCACTCCATTGCTCAATATAGCGTTAATACTGTGTATGTATACATTCGTATGTATTAATTTAATTCACTGTCTCCACCTCCCCCTGTGAAAAACTCATGCTTTACAGATGCTACATGTTCTTCTAATGAGGGTTCTGCTTTTTCATCACATATTACACTATTTTTTTATTTTTAAGATTTGAATTCCCTAAGGAACTGTCAACAGAAAGGGCCTCCTACTTGTTAATCGCATTCTAATTGCCAGCAACAAAGTGCCTACAGTAGTCATCTCAAAAGAGCTGTTTTGTAGATCTAACTGAACATGCCAGTTCATAAGTGGGTCAATTATTGGGAACTGTTCACACTATAGAGAGGTGTTAACACGAGGGCAATGCTTTATTGTAATGTGTTCAGTCTGTACCAAACCTCTATGGCTAACATGTTGAGAACTACACACCATTTGCCACATGTGGACTAAATATGATATCAATTGCTGTACAACCAGGTTCAGTGTATGCAACAAATCTGCACTTGCCCTTTTTTAATGGGTTTTAAATTTTAAATTGTTTCACAAGAGAACCAAACTAACTTCTTACTTTCAAGGGGACCACTCTTTTAAAACGAATCTAATGGATTCAATATGCTTCCCAGTGCTGCGATCTGAAATCTGATACTTTGCAGCTTTTACAATTATTAAGGGATGTTTATATTGGACAACTTACTCTCTAAGTCATACTTAGGTTCTCTGAGAGGATCTTGTAGTTTGTATTAAACAGTGTATAATTTGTGGTTATTTCTGTAAATATTTGTCCATTTATTTTTATGATCATCAGACTAAATGTAATGACAGATTTGAAATGTGGGAATAACCACAATGAATCAATCAAGTTACATGCACTATTTCCCTACGATGTATTAGGAAATTCCTTATTTGGAATCTCAAGTATACTCATGTTTTGGGGCAGATGTTCTCGCTGAAAGCTATGACATTTGAAGGCAAATTGGACAAAATAGGCAAATGTGTAAGGGTGTATCTTACAATAGTTTTTAAATATCTTTTAAATATAATGTAAAATACCATAATTTATACTTCAACTTGCGGTAGAATTTCCCCTGCATGAAAGTGTTAGCCTAGTTACTGCATGCTGCGGCACCTAAATCAATAGTGTTTGGTCTGATCGATTTAAAAGCTGAGCACTGGCAGCCCAAAAACCCCTTGTTCTGTCCTTCAGCTTAGACATAGAGAGCCCTGGGGGTAAGTCACTTTAACTCTTTCATTGTCATTAATACAAAAATATTCAATAACTGCACAACAAATGTTTGCCGTTTCAACCGAAGAGAGGAGGGTCAGCATAGAAGACTATTCTATGGAAGAAACTAGTATTGTGTCTAGAAAAGGATAATTTAACTGCTGTTTTTAATGTTTAATGTTATTTATGCATATAACAGGAACCTTGTTACTCGGGTATCCTTTTCTTTAGAGTTTTCTACTTTTCCTTCCTTTTGTGTATTGCAGGACAGGGTAATGATTAATCGACTGGACAACATCTGTGAGGTGGTGTTGAAGGGGAAGTGGCCTGTGAACAGACGTCAGCTGTTCGACTTCCCGGGCCTGCTCCCGGGATACACCCCCCCCACCATGGACAGCCCTCTGCAGAGGAGGAGCTTTGCAGAGCTCTCTATGGTGGGCCAGGCCAGCTACAGTGGGAGTGAGGACATCACCCTCTCCCCTCAGCTCTCCAAGGTAAGCGACCAGGTCTGTAGGTGCCATCACATTCTCTGTTGGGTTCACAATGGTGGGTTTTGTCTTTCTGGAAGCTGCCTGTATTTGTGTACATATATAGGCATATGTATTTTTTTTTTTTTTCCCACGCACCAATGTTTATCTATGGGGAAATTGAATCTGAATTAAAGCATTTAACAATAACTTGCAGCAAAACAGGTGGTGTTAGGCTGCATGCAAACTAAATTACAGCAGTGTGTGGAATGACTCCTGGTTTACATTTACAAACAATTCATCACGATGGAACTTGAAAGTTGAGAACGGACTTGACGGTTAATGATCACGCCAGACGCTAAAATATAAACTTTTACCATAGGCACGTAATTTATTAAAATGGGTTTAGTATGAAATTAATCTGTGTTTTGAAGATGTGTTGGAAAGGTGCTGGGGGACCATGTTCAAGTGATTTTATTAATTGGAATGATTTTCCTTCCTTTGTGTGAACAGGAGGAGGCTCTAAGCATGAGTGTTCCCCGTCAGCGGCGCCGTCGGAGGAGGAAGGTTGAAATCGAGGCAGAGAGGGCTGCCAAGAGAAGGAACCTCATGGAGATGGTGGCCCAGCTGAGGGAATCCCATGTGTCTTCTGACAACCACGAGAAAGCTGTGGACTTATCAAAAGCCTTGAGAGAGGCAACCAGTTCTACCTCAAATCTTTCTGTTGCTTCCAAGTTTATTTTGCCCAACGCCTCCACCCCAACAGCCGATGCCTTTAAAACTCAGATGGAGTTGCTGCAAGCTGGCCTTTCAGGGACACCCACCAGACACCTAATGAATGGCTCTTACCTGGAAGGAGACCTTCCCACGAAGAGGAGGAGAGGCCGGAGGAAAAATGTGGAGGGCCTGGATTTGCTTTTCATGAGCAACAAGAGGGCATCACTAAATGCTGTACGTTAACTATTGTTTGTTTCTTTGACCATTTGTACCATGAGCTGATATGGGAAAGCTGAATATGATGAATAGCAAATTTTGAAAAACTCATACATTACCATGATCTTTAAACTTTAATAGTCCAAACCATCTTTGTTTGTCATGGTAATATTTAATTTACAACAACAACAAAATATTGACGGGGAATCTTTTCTCAATTCCATTAAGTAAGGAATACATTTCAATAAAATTGTGCAAGTGACAATGGCAACATTTTCAGTTAAAACCATATTAATGTTTAACCTAGTGATCATCGTGAATATGGATATTTATCTCATCCTGGCAGGTAAGAACTAGGAAACCATTGAAAACCGCTTCCATGCCAACTGTCAAACTATGTAATAACGTTCATAGATAATGCTTTCTTATGTGTATCACGTGATTATACATAATTTGCAGGAGTAATAATAAGTAGGGGGTATCTGTGGCAACCAGACTTTGTGTTGAGTACACATTTCAAACCTAAATGAACAAATTACATTTTACAGCCTGAAATTAAACTGTACTGCCCCATAGACACCGACTGTGACAGACTACAATCTGAATTAAATGCCATAGTTACCAGGATAGAAGCAAACTTTATTATGCTGGTTAGGTGCTGTCATTCCTGCAGCTTTGATGATTGTGCTGATCCATTGTGACATGGAGTCTAAATCAGATTCTGAAACTGATAACAATACAGAATATGTTCCAGAATTGCACTTCTGTATGCAACGGTGTGTGTGGCTGTGCACAATGACGTTTGTATTATGAAAAGTAAATGGCCGTAAACTGAAACAAACCCCTAAGCTATGCATGATCTGGTCTGATCATTCTCAAAAGCCACATACTGAGCAGAAATATGTACTTTATTATTCGCCTATTTGTCATGTTGATATCGCCTTCTCGCAATACTACTTACTGTAGTATGTGTTTGGCTGGTGTGGCGGGATATTCAGTGTTTGCTTTAGTGGAATTTCTCCCATGAGAAATAAAGCCGTGATACTATATAATGGTATGAGCTGGAAGACCTTCAGAAAGTACCTATGAACAGAATGGAGCAGGTGGAGTCCCTATGAATTAGGTTTAGAAAGGTTTAAGGAGAAAGATAAGAGGATTGTGCAAGGAAAGGATAGGTCTAAGTAAGATGAACAAACAGGGGTGGCCATTAGGAATATGGATTATGCCTACATAATGAGACAAGTGTTGCTGACTCAGAAAAGTATTGTGTTGTAAGACAGTCAGTAGTCTAGAAATGTGGCATGATGGGGGGGGGGGGGACTAAATTAATTGTAATTATGTATTAAATGTCTGCATGTGGTCCCTTCTTAAGCATCTCCATTAATTTCTATAGGAGGATGTAGAAGTGACCAAAGCTTTTGAGGATAGAGTGCAGATCCCACCACAACCACAGAGAAACATTCCTTCCCCTGGACAGCTAGACCCTAATGCTCACATCCCTGTGATTAACCTCGAGGATGGGAGCAGGCTGGTGGGAGATGATGCTCCCACTAACAAGGACTTAATTGAATGGCTTAAGCAGCATCCTACTTACACTGTTGACATGCCAAGTTATGTACCAGTAAGTATCCACGATGAAACTTGTGAATTTATCAAGAATGGTGTTACCTTTTAATGTTACCTGGGGTGGAAGAGGAAAGGTAGTTGAAAGGTGAAGCTCCATTATGCTTGTCTCCAGTCATGGTCCAGGACCGCTAAAGGTTTTTGTTTCATTTCAACTATGATCCTTAGCCACGATGTGAAGACTACTATAAAACCTGATTTATTTAAGCTTTCCAGGGCCCAAGTTGGGAGACTCAAACGCTGTATAGAATCGGTATGCAGTACTGTATGAAAGAAATGTGAATAAAACGTAATGAAACCATTTGCTTATTAACTCATTTAAATGCTATACTAGTTAAATGTACAGCATTAACATTAATTTGTTTTTCAGAAGAATGAGGACCTACTTCTCTCACCATTTCAAAAGCCCAAACAAAAGCGGCATCGGTGTCGCAACCCCAATAAAATAGACATCAACACTTTGACAGGAGAGGAGAGGGTGCCAGTAGTGAACCGAAGAAATGGGAAAAAGGTAAGACCCTGAATCAGCTTTTATGTAGTGTACTATTTGACAATTGTATTAACAATTGAGGACCATAGACGCAGTGGTCGGCCAAGGAAACGTACTGCAGCAGATGAGACGCATCATGCTTACTTACCCTTCACAATCGGAAGATGTCCAGCAGTGCCATCAGCTCAGAATTGGCAGAAAACAGTTGGATCCTGGTACACCCATCTACTGTCTGGAGAAGTCTGGTCAGAAGTGGCCTTCATGGAAGACTTGCAGCCAAAAAGCCATACCTCCGACGTGGCAACAAGGCCAAGTGACTCAACTATGCATGAAAACACAGGAACTGGGGTGCAGAAAAATGGCAGCAGGTGCTCTGAACTGAGGAGTCAAAATGTGAAATATCTGGCTGTAGCAGAAGGCAGTTTGTTCGCCGAAGGGCTGGAGAGCAGTACATGAATAAGTGTCTGCAGGCAACAGTGAAGCATGGTGGAGGTTCCTTGCAAGTTTGGGGCTGCATTTCTGCAAATGGAGTTTTTGAGATTTTATCAGAATTAATGGTCTCCTCAATGCTGAGAAGTACAGGCAGATACTTATCCATCATGCAATACCATCAGGGAGGCATCTGATTGGCCCCAAATTTATTCTGCAGCATGACAACGACCCCAAACATACAGCGACAGTCAGTAAGAACTATCTTCAGTGTAAAGAAGAACAAGGAGTCCTGGAAGTGATGGTATGGCCCCCACAGAGCCCTGATCTCAACATCATCGAGTCTGTCTGGGATTACATGAAGAGAGAGAAGCAACTGAGGCTGCCTAAATCCACAGAAGAGCTGTGGTTAGTTCTCCAAGATGTTTGGGCCAACCTACCTGCCGAGTTCCTCCAAAAACTGTGTGCAAGTGTACCTAGAAAAATTGATGCTGTTTTGAAGAGAGAGGGTGGTCAAACCAAATATTGATTTGATGTAGATTTTTCTTCTGTTCACTCACTTTGCATTTTGCTAATTGATAAATTAGATAAATATAATCTATTAACATGTCTATTATTGAAAGTATTCTTACTTTACAGAATTTTTTTCACACCTGCCTAAAACTTTTGCACAGTACTGTAAATGATAGTGAAACTATCCTACCTTTGGATAGGTTTTGGTAATTCAAATCTATTTTTGTTGTGCATTACAGTGTGGGTGTAGATCATGTTTGTCAATATACTATATTTTTGAAAACCTTGTTTGCATCATTTTTGAATTGATTTACTCTGTCAGATGGGAGGAGCTATGGCCCCACCCATGAAGGACCTACCAAGGTGGCTTGAAGAAAATCCTGAATTTGCAATTGCTCCAGACTGGACAGACATAGTCAAACAATCGGTGAGTAAAACGGTCTACTGTGAATCTTAATGTGTGTTCTGTATTCCATGGAGTGGCCTTTTATCCATTATTGATGAACTAAAAGGTTTTTCATTCCTTTCTTTAGTAGAACATACATATAACAAATTTAAAATATGCGGTGAGCCTATCTTTCCAAAAGTGTAATTTCCTTTAATTCATGCTGCTTTTATAAGATTCAATAACAATTCTAAGATGAAGCACTCACAAATTCACAGTAGCTAATATCTCTTCCTCTTCTCAGGGTTTCCTTCCAGAGTCTATGTTTGATCGCCTTCTTACTGGACCAGTAGTGAGAGAGGAAGGATCAGGCCGCAGAGGGAGAAGACCAAAGAGTGAGATCGCCAAGGCAGCCGCACAGGCTGCTGCAGTAGCGGCCTCCTCTTCGGGCATTAACCCCTTGTTAATGAACAGTCTGTTTGCTGGCATGGACCTCACCAGCTTGCAGAACCTTCAGAACCTACAGAACCTGCAACTGGCTGGCCTCATGGGCTTTCCTTCAGGTTTGGCTACAGCTGGTGGAGCAGGAGGTGATGCCAAGCACGCTTCTGCCATGTTGCCCCTGATGCTGCCTGGCATGGCTGGGTTACCCAATATGTTTAGTTTAGGTGGCCTCTTTAATAATAATCTGGCTGCAGCTGCAGCAGCAGCAGCAGCTTCGAGCAGCACTACTACTGTGGTCTCGGGAGACTCTGAGGAAGGAGGGTCCAAGAATGAAGATAAGGATGAAGAAAGTGAAGATAAGGAGTCAGAGAAGACTTCTGAGGCCTCTGGTGAGGCCAATGGTGATGGCTCTGTCAATGCTGCAGCTGCCGCTGCTGCTGGGATGTCCACCAACGCATTGGCCTTCAACCCCTTCCTCCTGTCCACCATGGCCCCTGGCCTCTTCTACCCTTCCATGTTCCTTCCTCCAGGCCTTGGTGGGCTCACTCTGCCAGGCTTCTCTCAGGCCACGCTGGCAGGACTGCAGAATGCCATGGCAGGAGTGAGTGGTGGGGCCATGGGAGAGGAGAAGGATGTTGGTAAAGAGCCCACGCCTGACATCAAGACAGAAGATGGAGAGAACATCTTGGAAGACAGTGACACGGACGACAGCCAGAACAAGACCGCAGACTCCTCGGTGCTGGAGGATGAGCTAGGGCCCACCGAGGAGCTGGATTCCCTTGATGGAGTGGAGGAGGCTGAGGAGGTGGAGGAGAATGAAAATGATGAATAAAAATGAAAACACATTTCTCCCACCCCCCCTTGTCCTTCAGTTTCAAGAAGTGTTTTAAACTTTTTGACAAGTGGTTAGTCCTACTGTTTACATGCCAATTAAATATCCAAACATTTAGATTTTGGCTCCCAGCCCCCACTCCATTTTCAAAGGCAAAATGAAATGGAAAACTGAAAGCAGTCTCTGTAACATAGTGTAGCAAAAACAAAAAGCAGTGGTGTTACACACATGTTATAAAGGTGTTTCTTGGTCTTTAAGTATTGTGCAGTGCATTATTTATTATCCTAGGAGAGTTATGAAATTTCAAAACTTTATCTGAAATCTTTTAGGAATGAATTGTTTAAATAATGCTCTGCCGTTTATTTTATTTTTTCCATTTTTTTTTTTCCCATTTTTTTTCCTTACCATTGGTATTATGTTGACATGCAGCAATTTTTAAATCCAGTGGCGTACAGTTTAACGGCATTAGTAACTGCTGCTGAAAAGGATTAATGAAGATGTATATTTAACTTTTTTATTTTGTACGGTTTGTTTTGCTGTGAAGATCAGGATGAATTTCATACATATCATGCCTACAGACTCTGACTGTGTTTCGAGTTTCACACACTGACAATCTAAACAGAGGTGTGAACGTCTCAGCCTGAAGAGACAGCAATAACGAAGGCAGCTGTTGAATGTTAGATTATTCTCAGAATAACACACCAGAAGGGTGACCGACCGCAAGATTAAAACTACAGTCAATTTGTCTCGTGATATTCTTAATGCACTGGTATAAACTAAGAAAAAAAGAATAAAATCAGGTACATTTCTCTAATGAAAGGACTTTTGTTACTTTAGCCACAAAGCTGAACAGCATTACCTCAATTCTAACTAGCCTTGAAGTTTACAGACATGACTTTGTAAATGTTTGTTTTTTCGTTTCGTTTGTTTTGTTTTTCCCTTTTTGTGATGTCTTTTTTTATTTTATTTTTTGGAAACTATCATGTATGATAAGATGTAAATTGCTGCCAACTGTAGTAATGATGCTTTTAATAAAAGTGACTCACGATATTCGTCTAGGAAACCAAATCAGAATGTATGTTGTCTTTTTATGTAGGTTTCTTCTAAACTTTTTTTTCGGTAGTCTAGCTTGTTGAGTTAAAGCTGTCTGTAAATGTCTGATTCCCAAGCACTGATTGACACACAAGTATGGCTGTTGGAATTTTGCACCGGGAAAGTCCACAGCAACATGCCTGTTTCCTTGTTTTGTTTTTTTTCCTCTCCTCTTCTTCATAGACATGTGAAATAGTTTACTAAAACGTATAACTACATTCCATAAATAAGGGAAATTGTAGAGGTTCTATTTCAAGCAACTCCTTTATACTGCAAAAATTTATAAAATAGGCCGAAGTAAGATGGACACCTCTGAGCTGTGTTTTGTCCAGCTTCTTTCACATGTATAAAAGTCTTACGACTCAGTTTAATTTGCTGCAGCTCTGGAGATGTTAGTTGACCAGGTTATTTTTCTCTTAATAAAGAGAATTGGATCTCTTAAGTCAGTGGCTTTAACTTCCAGTTCAGAGTCATTGCCATTTCATAGTAACTGGTATCTTCTAGATTCTTCTAAGGTTCTAGAGCCTTTGGCAAGAGATTCTTTGAAAGAAAGATATTTCCACAAATGGTTAATTGATGTCCAGTATAGGGATTTTGAATGCTATGTACTTTTTAATTTGAATACTTATTTTGCATTTAGTTAGTGACTCATGAGGTCATTTGCAGTTTAAATGTAGATGTTTACTTAAAAGTACAGAATCCACCTATCGTTTAGAAAGCAGAGGAGTATGGGTATTACACTACAGAGTGGGAATTTAATGTCTTAGACCAAGGCTAGTTTTTTGTTTTTGTTTGTTTCCTGCTAATGAAAGTTACCTAAGGCGATAGCTGTCTTTGTATAATAAAATGTTTTTACAAATGGCTGTTTTTGTTTTCCCCCATTGTGTGTGCCTGCCTTACTCTTGAATCTCTCTTCCTAGGAAGCCATGGGCATGTTGTAGAAATCATGTTTTCAATAACTTGATGTAGATTCTTCAAGGGTTCATCAAGTGCAAAGTGTTTATGGCTTTTCCCTTCTGAGAACCACTACTAAAACTCTCAAATCGCCATCTCTATTAGATTATTTTAGATTATCCACTTTGGAACTTTTTCCCCCAGAGCAAGTGATATTTGTTTAGAATACAGATTCAGGAAGGAGTTTCCACTCCAGGGTCATCTGTAAGTGGAAAAAACAGCATGTGGCATTTGGGTAACTAGTATGCTACTTTTATTAGGCCACATCAGTCCTTTATTTTCTATATAGTTTACTTGGTAAAAGCAAATTAATTTAAATATGTTAATGGTTAATAGTTGCAGGAATGCTGTCGATCCAGTTAAGTATCCTCTAGGAAAATTTCCCTTCAGCAGGGATTTCATTGCCCATGTCTGTTGGAGGTATTGCTGTTACCATCACACTTTAAAAGTTGTTGAAGTGCCTTGCTTCATTACTATTTTAAACTTTTGATTTGCATGCAAAGCGTTTATGGTTGTTTGCATTATTTCTAGCTGCCTGCTGTGCTGGCTATTGTTTTACAAATTAGCAGCTGTACAGCTTAAATGGCCTGAAAGTTTCCCTGGAGCAGGCTGGCCAGTGTGATGGCAGCGGTCACCAAAGCTCGAGTTCCATCTGTACTGTGAATCCAATCTGTAAACCTCATTTCATCCTGTTCCAAATTCATGGAGTCCATCTGCAGTTCAACTTAAAACGATGTTAAATTGAGATGGCTGTCTAGACAATTGTTTTTTTCCTTTTCTTTCCATTTCTGGTTCAGTATTTACATGACAATTGATACAAAAGACGGTTGCTCTCACCAACTCGGCATCTTTCTTTGCGATCGCACTATTACTTGGCTCTAGTTGCCCTAGGCATATGGGCTCCCCATAAGTTCACTTTCCCTCCAAAAATATTTACATTGTCAGATTCTGCCAATTAAAGAAAAAATAAGTAAAATCATGGGTGCTGCACTTTTGTGTATTATAAGTTGCACTAAGTTGTTGACCTAGCAGAATTAATGATTGCCACCTGTACTAAGCATCAGGTGTATGATGGGTAATGATCGATGCCTATGGTCTGCTTCAGGATCCAATAGAAGACTTGGTGGGCTGCAGTAACAAAGGCACTCTGAATTACTAGAGCCCTTAACTACATGAGATCTCCTGCAGTTCATAGGTTTTTATCCCAGTGCTGTGTCAGCAGTGCCCTACTTCCAAGACAGCTGTGCTAAACCCCAGGGCAATGGGATCATCTGTGAAGTTCACCTTCTCCACCTGGGGATACACTGTACTGATGGGAAGCCAACCGCTTTACAAATGTTCTCCACCTGGACCTTGTGAAAACACTGCTGCCAGGGCCCAAAACATTTGTTGAGCGTGTCTTGTAACAGCCTCAGGCTCTGGTAACTTGTTTGGGTTTAATAAATTCCATAAGCTGTTCAGAAAGGTAAACGCCTCTTTACCTTGTCTGTAGGCTTTCCCTGCCGTAATGGGTGAGCAGACCTGGTTAATTTCGTAGCCGATACACTTACCCGGGGCAGCATACTACTGTTTATTAGGTGAACGTATTTTACATTTTACAGATAAGAATTACAATTTTGAATGTTTTTGTGATCAATTCCTAAAATCACTTAAAAAAAAATTAAAATCTCAAAGTGGTTAAATTCAAAATAACTGATTATGTGCATAAAAAGAAAAACAAATGTGCTAAAAGCAAACCTGCTAACCAACAAAAAATGTCAAATACATTGAAAATAACTGAAAATGAATCGGACATATAAAAAAAAATACCCGGGGCAGCATACAGTAGCTCCAACACCTCTTGTTGGAGGATGGGTGATGTAGTGAAGTGCACTTTCTCTGGGACCTGCCCTGCACTGCTAGATGACTGATGCCTACACCCTACGCTGGGCAATTTCCCATCGGATCCAGCGTCAGTTCTGTTGCAATTAAGTGGAACCACGTTACATTTGCAGGTTGCATATGATGATCAATGATAAAAGCTATTGAGAGGCTAGACTGAGAAAGATAGGCAGGGAATCCCCCCAAAATAGATGGGGCTGCCATGGGGCACCATACTGTATCTTGCTCTTGCACTCAGAAGGTTCTTAGGTTATAGAGGTCCATGATTGGCTGAAAGGAGTCATCCTCTATGTGATCCATGACATCACCAGTGCAGAGGCCCACAGGAGAGACTGTAGGACAAAGAGACACGTTACACTGGATGGTTGCCCAGTGCTGCCCCCCTGATCTGGCTTGACCTGCTGGGTTAAAACAATAGCTATAGCCCCCAGCTAAGCTTTGGCCTACAATGTGTGAACGCACAGTAAAATCCAATTGTTAATGGCTTGTGACATGCAAATGGTATTTTAGGGAATCAAGTCTTTTGAAGTGCCTTTCCTGTCTGTAGCATAAAAGCAATTTCCAGGTTAAAATAAGCCAGTGTGAACAAGGTCTATATCCAGGATGTGTAATTTGATAACCTACTGTGGAGATGAGCTTTTTAAGAACTCAAAAGGAAACTTCAATGCTTTCTGCTAATCAACTGTTTTTTGCCACCTGGCCAGTTGATGAAATGCAATATTTAACTAGGAGTTTGATTAACACTGGAGCACAATATGGCAATGGAAGCTGAGTAATCTCCTCTGCACCTTTTGTGTTTAGATCCAAAGTTTGCCATTTCCAGCTTGTGTTAATAAATTGTGTAACAAGTTCAGTGACATTTTTATTATATTATATTTAAGCTGCATGTTATTCACTGAGGAAATTATCCCTATTTTACATTCAAGCTTTTATTTTATCTGCTGTTATAAGAGTAAACTAATAGGCATGCAGTGATTAATTATTAAATAAACAGCTCATGAATAACTATTTAAAAATGTGTTACACATCAATAAATAATTTAAATTTGATAACAGAATTATCCATAATTTATTAACTTGACTAATAGATTGAAGGATATTAACAGAAACATTTAAATCAGCAGTTTGTTTTAATCGCCAGATATTACCCTCTAACAGATTTCTTCAATAATGAATTTCCCAAAGAATGTATAATACAAGAATACAAAATCCAGTTCTATTTTCACAAGCAAGTTCGATCTCCATAAATTCAGGTGTCCGTCCTAGCATTTCAAAATTAAAATATTTGATTTGTATAATGCCCATTAGTTAAATTAAAGAAAAAGTAAAAAAAAAAACAAGAAAACATAATTAAAAGCCCTGAATTGCCACTATCCTGTCAGCAGGCACTGGAACAGATTACATTTAAACTATGTAGCTGTTATTGAAAATATATTACACTGATATAATGAATTTTGTTTTCTGAAAAAAAGCCTAACCCCCAAATAATGAATTTGCTGAAAAAGAGCCCAACCCCCACCTGCCAGCATGCATGCGGACCACTCCATGTTATTCTGTGTGTTATAAAGGCACATTTACACTGCCATTTCAGATCCGGATCAAATTAATAGGTAGTGCTTGATCTTGCTCAGAAATGGCAGTGTAAATGCTTGGCAATCGGATCAAATTCACCTCTCAGGGAGATGGTACAGATCCGGATCAAACGCATCGGTAGCATTTAATCCTGGCAGTGTGGACGGTCGACCGGCTCGAGTCCCAGCATGCACTGCGGTGGCGTGTGTTTTAGAGACGGGAGACGAACAGCCTTCAAGTTGCCCCTTTCCGCTACTGACAAAATAACACACAGTAGAGATTCCTGCAATACATGTATTTGTGTAGTGCGAACACAGCTTTACAAGGATCATACTGTCATAACTAAATCTGCCCAGAATGAGCTGGCCCCACGTTAACCCTCGACCCCAGAAAACAACCACCATGAGCATTTCCCCTTACCACGAACAACAAAGACCCCCACGACCTCCTCCAACATCAACATAATTCGCAATGAGATAAAATTACAGTTTTTGATATAGCTCTGTGTAAAGCATTATTATATTCATATAATTATGTTCGGACTAGTGTGCTTGCGAAGAGCCCTGTGGCGGCAGAAAGTTGATCCTGATAAAATGGCAGTGTGAACGCAACACAACTGATCTGGATCAGAAATGCCAGTGTTAAAGGTCCTCTTCTTTCTCTGTCCGCCATCTTTACAGCAAAGTGTTGTGTTGTGCAACATAAAACAAATGTCTAAATGTACATTTTTGGTAATGCACAGAAGGCCCCACACACACACACACAAAATCTGAATGTGTAAACTGCCAGAGAAAATCACAGAAGAACAACCAGTCTCCGGGATCATTTGACCAACGTAAGTTTAAATTATTATTATTATTATTATTATTATTATTATTATTATTATTATTATTATTATTATATACAGAAAAATATATAATGTTGACACAAACTCTAAACTGTAGAAGGGAGTCTTTTTAGTTAACCAAAAAGGTTACTGTGTTCTAGTGTCTTTAGTATTTTACTACTTTCAGTATAGTTGTTTTTTTTAAATGTTACTATAAACATAAATTGTGCAAATCAGCACCAATTAAACTTTTCGGTAATGGGTCATTCTTCATTTGCAGTGGTGTCCCTCTACTTTGCAACAGTTGAAATCAACTTAAATACCAAATCATAAAATGTTTTCATGTTTGTATTCTGTAGGGTAAACACAATTTGTGCACTGTTAAAAGTTTTTTGTTTTAAAATACATTGAGTTTGAGAGATTGCATGTGTAACAACATGTGCATGTTCCCGCCATACCTCAGAGAGCTTTCATGGAATGTAATTGCAACAATATAACACATAACAATTGACCCTTCCGGACAGCGCTACAGAATATATCAGGTGTAGTGCATACAATTTATACTAATCCTAAGAAACAGTGAATGGGGAAAAAAACAACAACTTATTTTTATAGGAACATTAAAAATAAATCAAATATGTGTACTCCATTATTGAAGAACAATAATGCTTACAAAAAGATAATCAAATAAGAATTATGTTGGAACTTAGAAACATCGAAAACACTCAGAGAAGTTAAGATATTTTCCAACCTCACCTTTCAATTGCTTTTGCCATAAGTACTTCATATATATATATTTCCTTGTACACATTTCCAAAAACAATAGTACGTGCAGGGCCGGTTCTAGACATTTGGAGGCCCTAGGCAAAATTTACGTTGGGGCCCCCCTCTTGATTGGTGGACTGGTGTAGACGATGCGGGTCAGCGCTCCCCACCCGGGATTCGGGTGCTCCGCTCCGCAGTGGCTCCAGCGCAGCGGAGTGTTAAGCCCTCTACGCTAACAGGCTGGGACTCCTACCACAGGAGGATTAACACTATACTACTTTTACCGAGGGGTTACGTCACTTTGTAACGATCTCATTATGACACAAATGAGCCCCGTTACACTCGCGTATAGGGATGTTATGGTTGTGGAGGCCGCCTCCAAGCCCGAGGCCCTAGGCAATTGCCTACTCTGCCTATAGGTAGTGCCGGACCTGAGTACATGTGTAAAAACAGTTTTTATTTTGTTTATGTATAGTCCTTTAATCTTTAGTATTTTTTGTATACTTAAATTAATGAATGGGTTATTCAGAAAGCCATTAATTTAATTTATATTTTCTGACATATAAATCATCTTAGTTTAATGTAATTGAAGTGGAACAAAGAGTCTAACACATTTAGTAAAGCTTGTAAAAGGAAAGTATTTTTCCAAAGTTAAGTATGTAACTCAGATTAAGACCAAACCATTCCTGTCTTGCATCAGACTCTCGGCCCAAAGTGACCACAGACCCCGACAGGTTGCCTTCTCCAGTCTAGCACAAATGAACACAGATGATGTACATAATATAATGGCCTCTTTATTTAGCTTGATTTTCTACAAGAATTATATTTTGATATTTACATCTTTTGTCTATCTGTACAAAGATATTGTAATGAATGCAGCTTAAACTGCTCAACCTGCCTCATGGCAGTCATCACAATGGATTTCATACCTTTTATTTGAGCACGCGTCTGTGCTACGTATGGCCACTGCTCAGTGCAATATGTTTTCTCTCTTACATAAGATTACCTTAAACTGAATATGAACTGGTGTAGGTTGTGTGGCTGGAAGATGAGCTGTATCTTACTGGAGGGAGTTGTAATGAATGTGGTTCGAAGCTTGTATCAACAGCTCTGCCAAGTTACTTGTTATTTTGGCATCGCAGTAGGGGTTGGCACTAGGACCCTGAGGACCTGGGTTTCAGTCTCGGTCATAGTCTAGTATTCAGTGCATTATTCTGGTAGACCAACTTTTGGCTACAAGCATTTGCATAGAAAGAGCAGACAAAACAAGATATATATTTATCTTGTTGTGTTACAATTGCAAACTTACTAGCATTTAGAGAGCTTTAATTCTCACATATAATTGCCTGCTTTTGGGTGATTACCACTTAATGAGATTCTACTGTAGTATGTAGGCCATCTCATCTACGTCAATAGATAGACTTCCAGCCATGTTCCTCAAAACTTACATTCTGGCACTACAGAGCTGAACAAAATTCTGTGCACATTCAATATGCAAATCTTACTCTGAAAATAAAATATTTTGCATTACATTCTTTATACAGAACAATCATCACACTCTTGAAAAACAGAACAAAAACAAAACATAAATTACTAAAAGCATAATTCAGTATTATAATGATTATAATCTATGGATATTTTCCCCATGATGATGGACCACATGTGAACTATTCCACTCCAGAAAATGTTCTAAATGATTCCCTGACCATACAATTTGGACATGAGTGGGTAACAAAGATGAATTGGCTCCAGGGTTAGCCTCATCATATGGGTCTGTTACAGGCTTGAAGGTGTTTATTTTTCAGCAGGTGTATCTTAAAGTTGCAAAACACACATGGGACAACTGGTCAGGAAAAGCTGTTTTTTCCTTTATTTATTGATATTTGAGCAGCTTCTTGAAACATTGCTCAACCAGTGATAGCAGCTTCACACCCACTGAATCGTCATTTGCTGTTTTCAAGAAATCCTTAGTTTTGTTTTTCCTCCAGTATATTTACCGGACCACTTAATAATCAGAAGATAAAAATCTCATAATCATGAAGAAAATGTCAAAATTAAGAAGCTGCAATTCTGAAATGTTTCTCTCAGGCCAAACAAAGAGTTCTTTGCATCTGTGTGTTGTTTCAAATGGTTGCTTTTTTAAAATTTGGTAGTGAAAGTGGGTCAGTCTTGCAGTCCCCATGAATCTGCTCATGCAGGAGCTGTTAAACGAGACCTACCAATTTTGTGGATTGTAACGCAAACATAAATAAGCACATGACAAAAAGGGGTTGACATGGTGTCTTTAAGTCTATATGACATACTATCATTGTTACCGTTTATTAGACTAGGAAGATGACATTGCAGTGTCTACTGGGATAAGAGCACAAGGTTATCTGCAGCTTCACTGTCAATGACATCTTCAAGCAAATATAAATAACTTGACAACTTATTTTAATTGTATGCAAGGAATGCTTCTGGCAGTCTGTTTGCAATAGCATTAAACATCTAGTCTCTCTGGGCCTTCTTCTGTCTCTGTTAAAGTACACATACTCTCAGAACCTTATAACAAAGCATTGAGAGACTGAGGGATCTCTTTGAGGGCAGCGTATTCTCAGGCTCTAACTGTGCAGAACCGTATACCGCATACAAAACAATGGAAAAACATGCATTGCACTGTATTCAGTCTCAGAATGGGTTGGTGGTACACAGGTAAACCTTGCTGGAAAAATTAGATTTTCAATAAATATCAGTTGCAAATATAGATATGATAATAAAGTATGCAAAGAGATTTCAATAGAAATAATGCATGTTTACTCTTAAATCAATTACAATCTCATATAGACTCATACCAAAATGCACGTGGTGTTTGGAATACTTTCTTCTAATAAAACTCAAATAAAATATATAGAGATTTGTGTTTGTAATAAATGTTGTAGTTGTTATGTCTTATCTGGATGAAACATAGGGAATTCAATTCTAGGAAAGTTAGTTTAGATATATGGTGTTTTTATAATTGTGTATGTATATATACATCAATATAATTTCTAAAGATATTAACCATTTAATTTATACCTGCTTTTATTATGACAGAATGTGAGATTCACTGACTGGGAGTGAAGAAGCTTTAAATGTTTCAGCAGCCTGTTTACTGTGCCACTGCACCAGTTTAACTGTAAACACAATTACTCTGAATGAGCTGTTGACGTAATCTCATCTGACAGGAAGAGAAGACATAGCAGGGTTTTGTGCACGGTTGAATGGGCAACTATTATGAGTCTATCTTATTTAACAAGGAAATTTACAACAAATGTCATTAATAATTTCACTTTTCAACGAAGTGGATCATGAAATCCCAAAGCCTAGAATGTGCATCACGCATTCACGTTAGTGTATCGGGGCCTCTGTTTAGCAGGAACGCCTGTGAGTAATGACCGGGCGAAAGGGGATGGCAGTGATAGCTGGTAATCTATGAGGATTTTAGCCTTCAATGATTCAAATTGTGTTCCTGACGTTAAACAGGTCTCATTCCCAACCAGACAACATGAAGATGTGATTCAAACATTGTGGACAGGTATAGTCTACAAAAGAAAAGAAAAAAATGGAAAAATGACAAAGTCACCCACAAAGTCACCATGCTACAAAAACAAAGATATCGGATCTATCGGATCTATGCCCTTCTTTAATTTTTTTTTTAAAGATTTGTAATAGTGTACTTTAAAATAATAATAATCTTCAATGATGTGCCCCCTTGTTCAACTGAAATAATAAATGCAGCCCACCACTGTGTCTCTGTGCTTCTTCAGGAAAGATGAGACAATACACATTTCCCCCAAGACACATGGTATTAAAGCCATCTGCTATTCCTTGCACTGCAAGGTCAGTCCAGCTATTGCATCAACAGGAGGATGTGATTCGGCTGGAGCAGCTATCAATCTGCACCTGTAGGCCTCTGAGCAGCCACAGGGCCAGTTGTACAGTGTCGCCAGGGAACTCCTGGGTTGAGCCAGCAATAGCATAGTCGATACTGGAGACCAGCTCAGACTGTGGGATGCCGGCTGCAATGCACATAGACCATTGCCCGAAACATCACTCGGGAGCTCCAGTGTGTTCATCTAAACTTCAATGCTTTTGTAACATTAGATGGTGACAGCAGGTGCCATCATTCATTGCTGTTTTGTTCGAAAAATCTTTGTCCAAGCAAAGTCATCTGTCCGGCTTTAGGACCTCAGCATATTAGTTTACTGGGAGGGAACAGACAGGCAGAAGCACCGAGATGTATTTGGGACAGAAGCCACTCCATAATGTGAAGGATACTTTTGTGTCTATCTGCTGCTGTTCCGACTGGTGTTATGAACCTTAACCCCCATATGTTATAGAAACGTAATCAAATTCTAATGAAGTCTGAACTCGCCGCTACTTGAACTTTGCAAACCATATTGCAGCCTGGTTTGAAAAAGACAAAAAAGGCACAGAGGAGCGAGCCAGCCAATTTCAGCTAGATGTCTCCAGTAAACACTGCATCTGTGAGAATCAATGAAAGGCGCTTTTTCTTTCAGTCAGACATTTTCATTCATCATCTGTTAGGCCGTGCCCGTGAACTGGTCTGGTTTCCGTTACTTAATTATTCGGTTTCAAATTGCATATTCTGTGTCCGAGGCATTAGTCTTATTGTGTGATCAGCAGTGAACCCAGACATAAGCCGTTTTGGATTTCAATAGCTCGACCCCACATAAAAAAGAAAGCTAGACAAAAGTCAGGCCCTTTACATCACAGGCTGGCCGTAGCACCAGGGGCTCAATAATTTATCATGCTTTCCTTTGAGATGTAGCAGTGTTGCTTCTGTTGGTAGAAACCCCCTTGATTCTGCCTCCTTTACTTGCACGTGGGCAAATAAAAATGGTTCCAGCACCTCTGCCCATGTTACACAGCCCTGCAAACTGCAAACGTAGCTGCAGATAGTGTCCTTGATGTCTCCAGTCAATCATAGTGATTATCATTTACTGCAATATTGAGCTGTCTAATGTGTGTTTACACGGATGTATTTTCAGCCTTTCTCCGACAAGAACTTAGCTGAGCAACACAACAGTCCTTTGTTAGTCGGTCATCACATCCTGTACAAAAAGAAAGGGGCTAGTACTATTATTAATCAAAGGAAAAAGTGACATTTGTCTTTGGGAAAGGAAGAAAATAATTCCCATAATAATAACTGCACTACTGAATAACTGGAAATGACTATTGATGTGTGAAAGAGCAGCTATATTGGTTGACTGATATTATGAATGCTCTTATTTGATAAATGGCTTTGATATCTAAACTATATAATTCTCTTAATTTAATTTAGGTTATTTTACATTAATATTGAAATTATGATTCAAGTTTTTTTCTACTACGGGAATATTTTTTTTTTTTAATATGTGACATAATGAATCTGTATATGCTCTGCAACATTAACTGTTGTTTATATTTAGTTACATTAACTTTTTAAACTAAGTATTTTAAAACATATTTTCCCAAACTGGATTGTATTTCATTTTGCCTTCTCCTGTATATGGTTTCTGTGTGTGTCTGGAATCATCTGACTCAGAAGGAAGTGCACCAATTGGCTGCAGCTTGGATCTCCTGCCAGGAGACGAGCATGACAAGAAATTGTGTAATCCTGCAACCTTTGGCACCTCCCTTACAATCACTATGACTCCACTGTGAATCAAGGGAGAGAACTGATGACTCGCCCATCAATTAATCATGCACCTACTATGAACACTCAAGCTTAAACTGTTAATTCAGCTGATCTTATAGCTATAATACCTTTAAAACACATACTTTTACTTGTGCAGGATATGTATCAAGTTACATATTCTTCCAACCTGTAGTTTAAGGAACAACAACCTCTCTGAGTATTTGGGGGATGCGACACTGGGCCCTGCCCCCTAAAAAACACAAAATTGCTACCCCAACAGAGCCACTCCACTCAATTGGACTGTAGTTTGCCACCATTATGCACTGACCATTTCCATTAGAAATATCCACAAATTTTTCAATCATTTTATACTTTGTTATTTAGCTAAAAGCTTTTTGAGGAGCTGTGGATAGTATTTTTAAGGGAAGGCATTGATGTGCTACAAACAAAAACTCAGTTTAACATCCAAAAAGATTGCAGTTGTGGAAAGTTATACCAATACAAACAATAGAAAGTAGCCATCCTAAAAATGTATTAATCAAATCTATAGGTAGTAACATGCTGACTGAAACCCCCAAACCAGTCCATGTCATTTCAGGCCACCCATGACTAGTCTTGGTAGGTAGCTATAGGTCAGTTCAGACAGTAGGCTCTGCTGACAGGCCGAGTCATCACGGGTGATGGGATGTTCACAATACCGACATGCAGACTGACACATTTTGCAATGTAGTTGATTCTGGGGGAACATAACAGCAGCAGTGCAAGGCTGAGTGCACAGGTTGTTCCTGCATTAGTAGTGGACTTAGGGAATGGGCAAGGCCAGCACCAACGTCTGCCACACGGCAGGAACCGGAGTTAGTACAGCACACGAGAGAGACGATGCCGCCCGCTGCTGCCTTGATGAGTTAAAGGTTGATCTCTGGAGCTGCACGACTGCTGCTCAGTTGTATTTTAATATGGATCTAACTTGATTGAAAGTTTTCTGGTATTCTGCCTCGAGTAATTGAACGGGAGTAGAATGAATGTATGTCTTTCCTGTTTTCCTTGGTTTGGCAAAATCTGGAATGAAAGCTCAGGTTCTGTGATCACATTATGAATCAGGTTTTACTCATTTGAAAAATATAGTCATCTTGAAGAATGTTGTCTGATACCAAGTGATGAATTCAATTAAGACGGAAACTTTCCATCTTCATTATGTTTTGAGAATTAAATTTGTCTTGATTAGAATATATATAGGATTGCAGTACCCGCCATAATGAGTGAGATCGCGCATGGTCTTTTCTATTTAACCTGATTTAAGTCAATTGTACTGTAATTTGATTTAGTCACTAAGACTTACATGAATTCCTTAAGTGGGTTAAATTAGCAATTTGCACAAATTAATTTTAAAAGGCATATCTCTGCACTGGTAATATACAGCCTCCAGAAATGATGCCACATGGAAGTGGGGGGATGAAAAACAACAATCACACAGCGGCTGAATGACTTGGAAAAGCAGCTCTGCAGCAATATTTGTGTGTACATGAAAGCTCAATGAGTACAGGAATAGGTATTTCAACTAAAGCGCTATTGTGAAACATGAATATAATTTACATGTGCAGAAACGATGGGTGCCATTGGTAGAACAAAGAAAGCAAAGTTAAAGCAAATAACACGCCCAGTGGTAAACCCAGAGGTTTATTTCCTCTTATTTACAATTGGAGTGGTGATGAGTATTCGTGATGAACCAACAGGCGTGACCAATGTGATGGATACGTCTGACAGGAGTTCACCAATACCAATTAAGTGTGCAGAATATGTATGTGTATGTCTCTAGGCAAAGTTAGACTGCATTGATATGTATACAGACATTTAGACACTTTGTTCCAAGTGCTTTAATTATAATTCATGCTAATAATATGATCTACATTTGTGATCTGCATCTACTTTTAGTAAGTTTTACCTTATATAGGGTTGGAAAAATAACAGCATCTGGTTGGATATACAGCATCACATGAAAGTATGCCATGCCTATCACACAAATGAGCTTAATTACACTTATAAATCATTACTTACTGCAAAATTGTAAATCTCTAACCATCCACAAAACCTGGACGTGTCAGGATGCTTATGCCAGTGGAAACACCCGTTTAAGAGTCCGCAGTTGGACGCATCCGCCAGTGGAAACAGGGCATAATTGGCATATAACTTATAATATGGATTACATGACAGTGTGAATGCTGATAAAAGCTACTGTTTGTGTTTTATTTTAAAACATATTTCAGCCATATTTCTTACCCACTGTGAAAAGTAGTGGCGTTATAAATCACTGTGGGCCATGGTGTTTCACAGATATATTACACTTCTGGCCTCTGGACTCTTCGCTATTTACCATGGCACATGCAAGTCACCCTTTTATACTATTACTAAGGAACCTGTTGCCCTGGCTGTCCACCGTGTTTTAGAAGAGGAGAAAATAAAACCACAAACATGGTCTAGTACACCAAGACAATGCATTTTTTAAATTGTTCGTCCATGAAGTGTGTCTAGCCCTAGCTGACAGGATTCTAAGTTGTGTACGATTGCATGAGTTATATGAATGTCTCAGGATGCTGATCAACAACATTTAAATATGGGGATCTCCAGCAGGGCACCCTGCTGAACTGGAACCCCACCCGATTTGCTGCGTGACTACCCCTCTGTGTGGAGGCCTGACTGTGCCGAATCACCTCTCTTGACTAGACGGGGGGCTGCAGTGTTGACATAACCACTGCCATGTTGAGGTCAGACGGAAATCTTTCAGGATGAGCTCAGCCCTCCAGGGATGAACAACTTGGCAACATCCACTAATCAGGTCTGCCGAATTAAATTAATATCTAGTTCACTGCCTTTTATTCATGTCTAGAATTGTGCATCGAGGAGATCATCTAATTGGGCATTGAAATAATAAAAATAAGTAAACCAATGGGCACACCAAAATCAAAGATGCTCAATTAAATATACTGGTACAGTACATGTAATGTTTAAAAATACTTATTGGAGACCTACTCTGTGCACTTCATTTTGAAATTTAAAATCTTCATATTTCACTTTTTTTGTTTTGTAACATTACTTGGAGTTTATGTATTCAGATCCTTTTGTCTTATCTTATATGTATTTGCACACGAGAGAAAACAAAAAACAAGAATGGTAGTCAATTTATATAAACAATATAATCAAAGTTCTGATTATTATGAGTAATATATTTAAATAAAAAATGTAAGGCTTATCCTACATTTATGAGCAAGGAAACACAAATTAATATGTTTAAATTGTATGAATAAAATACATAATATAAAGCACTTATATCCTGGCAAAACACAGTTAACAATAAACATTAGTAAAATTAAAAGTAAAACTCGGTAATTAATTTTAAAATAAATGCTACTGACTGACTCAATCTTGGCTGTATTGCACAACATCCTAAATCTATATTGGCTCTGTGGCCTCTATTAACGTATGCAAAGAACGAGAGCAACAGAGGAAGAAACCACTGAACTGAGTGTTAAATCTGTCACTGTAGTAATTGTAGGCTGTGGTTAGCCACTCTGCCAAAAGGGTGGCTTTACGGGAACAGTCAAGTGCACTGAGCTAAGGACAGCGGCAAGCAATTCGTCACCTCCACATATTCTATGATTCATGACATACATGGTAATATTATACAATGACCCTCTGGTACAGTAGCCGTGTATGTTTTTTTTTTCCTGTTTGAAGGGCTAGACACAGATAGGCACTTCAGCCTGCAACACTGTTGAGGTGCTTGAGCATCTTTACAATGTATAGGTCAAGGCCTGAGATCAGATACCTTGAATTCTTCCCTTTATACGTGCATCCATGTGTTCAGAGCTGTATTTCTTGCTGAATACTGAATGCTGTTCTTCAGACTTGAAAATTGTAATTATCTTTTCATAAAGATCAGTCTATTCTTCTTTTTCCAAGTATGATAATATACCTGTTTCAGGGTTGATGTAGGGCCTATCTAGTAACAACAGTGGGTTATACTACTAATGATGTGCTATTTAGATGCTGTTTTATTATATTTATATTTTATGAAGAAACATCACGATCACTGATATGTATTGTTATATTTTGGACAACAGTTTAGTGACATCTATCCACACAATATCAGTCCCATAGGAGTTAACCTCTGGAGTTAGCTAGACCATCAGATCAGGAAGACACTACTGAAAGCAGCTTCTCTTGCTGCATTAGAAACTGCACTGTAGGGATAATGACAAAGTATCCTGCCAGCCGTCAGCAAAAGGATTACAACACTCATTAAAGCCAAGAGTAGGCCTGCATCCTTTAAACCAGGGGTCTCAAACTCAATCCATGGAGGGCCGTGTGTATGGCGGTTTTTGTTCAAACCGAGTCCTCAGTGACTTAATTGATCTAATTGTTTAATTAGCTACATACATTTAAGATACTGTACCTTGAATCAAATGCACTTTTAGACCAGCAACTGTAAGATACATTTCAATATATTGTTTACATATATCTAATTAATTAGACCAATTAAGTAATTGAGGACTCGGTTGGAACGATAACCAGCATACACATGGCCCTCCAGGAACTGAGTTTGAGACCCCAGGTCGCGTTCTTGTAGCGCCGCAGATCTGCTCAGATCTGCAGAATTGCACCGATCCCATTGGCGGAGTCACGCAGATCTGTCATTGTCAGCCAATCACAGACAAGAAATAACAAATCCCACCCCCTCGTCAATCTTCATTACAGCTACATAGATACAGGCTTTAAAATAAAATCAATTATTATTATTATTATTATTATTATTATTATTATTATTATTATTATTATTATTATTTTAACGATCGAATGTTAAATTCACTTGTCAATAGTGGCCATCTTTAGCGAATAGTTGAATTTTCAAAAATTCGGTCTCATCCTTAATATATATATATATATATATATATATATATATATATATATATATATATATATATATATCCTACATATTAAATAACTAGTAAAATTGTATAAAATGGAAAGAGAGCGTTACTGTATCTTCTGTAACTGTTGATTCAGGCTCATCCGTACTAGATGGAATAAGAATAGGTTCATGTATAGAGAGATTGCAATGTAAATGGCCAAATAAAATTGTGCAAAGTGAAATGAAAGCCAGTTTTAAAGTATATTCATCCTTGGTAAACGTTAGGGTTTTCAAAAAATAAATAAATGGTAATATAAATATGAACGTGTGGGACATGGGGGAAGGGGGGGCGTGAGCTGTGACAGACTGGAAAACTGGACACCCAATGTGTAAAATAAAAAATAAAAACCTGTTCCACCAAGGTTAATGTTGTAAAGCCATCTGATTATAGTATATTATATCCGGTCAAGATATAAGAAATAAATATGTACATTGAAGCACAACCTATGTTGGTGTGATGCCATATCAGGAGGGTACATTTTCACTTATCAATGCAAATCAAAATGAAGATGGTAAACCAAGCAAAACGAGCTATTCCAGTAGTCATGTACCAGTATCCTACTATGTAAAACTTTATATAGAAAATAGACACAATTCAATTTGGGACAGGTGTGGCAAAGGGTGAAGGACAGATAATGCAACAATAAATCTCCAAGATGCAGGTAAAATGAAATATTTAGACCAGTGGTTTTCAAACTGGTCCTGGAGTACCCCCTGCCCTGCTGGGTTTTGTTCCAACTCAGGTCTTAATTGCTTAATGTAATCCTTAATTGACCTAACAAAGCAATATACCACTCAATTAAGTAATTAAGACATAGGTTGGAAAAAAAAACAGCAGGGCAGGGGGTACTCCAGGACTGGTTTGAAAACCCCTGATTTAAACCCAAATGACAGAAGCAAATATTCAGTATAGTTGATATGGAGCTTTAAGAGTCTCTAATCTGCCTATCTTGCAAACATCAATTCTTTTTTTCTTCAAAAGCCCTTCAAACTAATTTGCTATGCACATCGTATACAGTCATTACATCTCAGGTCACAGTAGAATTTTAACCTATGGGCTTTTTGATTTATTACCAGGCATAATAAGATCCAAAGTTCCTCAGATTTTAACCTTTCCATTTTTGATGATCCTGCTATGTTTTTTTTTTACATCAAGCTGTGACTTACTGTTACTTATTCATATACAGGTTTATTTATGTCATCACATAAATATTCATTTGCGAGACTGATTACAATTCTTATTCTGGAAATGTTTACACTGCTTTCCTCATATTTTCTGTAACAACTCTTGGGCTGAAAACATAATGTATATGCCTCCATTCAGTTACTATCAACTTCCATTTCTGTACATCCAACAAGTAGGGAGAACCAAAGCATTAGCAAATAGTCTTCCAACATCCAGCGCTTATAGTTCAGAGACCGATACAGGTGTTTATTTTAAACATTTATACCATGTCCCTAATCCACCACACACACATTTTTTTTATGGTCCAAAAATCTGCATGTTGAATATATTGTCACCTTGCAGGAGACGTCTGAATTTCCTACTGAAATCTGACTGTGATAAGTATAAAGAGATAGTGCCACAACAGACATCTTTAAATTGCTTTGAAAATGTTCATTTTGAAAGACTTATGGCTCATATCCCCCACTTCATTACAGGGCTCTTTGATGTAACCCAGCTCTACATTGCCTTCCACCTACATTAATTAACTAGCTGCTTAATTCTAACCTGTACCTTGGTTAGACATGTGAAATGCTGGACTACCAGGGGAGTTTATTGACAGCCGCACGTGGGCAAAGCTAATGAGATTTATAGCAAATACTGCACAGCGTTTATAACAGGGTCAGGCGAGCAGAGGCACAGAGAAAATAGCTCGGTGGCATTGTTCATTATGATCAAAGGTGACGAGATTGGTGGAGAGGATGTTGTATGTTTACATAGCAAGCTTCCAAAGGCAGTCTGGTATCAACTGGTTTCCGGATTTCAATAAAACCCAATCTGTTGCCTTGTGAGATAAAAAAACATTAATGAGCAGTGTGTAGGTAAACAATAAGACGTTTCTTGGAGATTTAATTTGAATTTAAAAATAAAATAATCTCTTTTTAATTCTTTTTTTTTCTTTCTTCATGATCGCATTCAATCATAATTTGGAAAAGGCAGGTTATGGGTCACAAGGGGGGTCTGGGGGAACAGTGTTTTTCTCTGACCTTCCAAGAAGCAAAGGCAAGGACTAAAAAATCTTGCTCATCTGGTGGCGACTGAGCTGTAACCATATGAGTCCCTGCAGCATGCACTGGAAGAGTTAGGCCTGGACCAAGCTGGGAGGTTGAGAAACTATAATCTGTATTGCTTTGCCCTACCCATTAAACCCTGCTGGTGCGTGATCTTCTATTTCAGCCACAGATGCTGAAGAAACATGCTAAGTGTTTCTCAGAGATAGACACCTCTCTGCAGGTAATGAATGTTTTTACCTTCTTCAAATTGTGCTGTGCTTCCGTTCTTCCTCCCAGAAGATTCATTTTCAATTCATATGCCTCTCACTCTTGTTTGCAGGATGTTGCTTTCCAGAGAGATGAAACCTTAATAGTGACCACCCATCTCCAAATAACCCCTAGATGTTTGAAGCTTACAGGAAATAAGGCCATTACATTTCAAGCTGCTCTATGGGCAGAGATTGTCACAGGTGTACTTGTTTTCATTGTTCTCTCAAATGTCACTAGGGTAACAGCATATCCCTGGGCACAAAAATACCTTAGTTTGGACACCATGAGAAAATATTAGCTGTTATTATTGATGGAACTAGCAGGACTGGCATTGCTAACTGTTTTAGTGTGGTGATTTAAATGGAGAGAAAAGAGAACAAAACACAGGTGGGCACATTGAAGTGAAATATTGTGCTCTCTTCTTGAAAGACCAGTAAAAGAAGCATGCAGATGGATGTGTAAAAATGTGTGTTGTAGCTAGGAATTGTGTGTAAAATGTAGTGTGTAAGAGTAGGAATGCAGAGGAATATGACATCAGAGGCAGTGTGATGGGGATGCAATCCGTGGGGCACCATAAAGGGCATTGTGCTCTGCTACTGTGCTTCCCTGCACATGTTCTTTCTGTTGCCATAATAGTTAATGAACACAGACCCATAAAATAAAAAATAAAAAATAAAGCATTACACAGAAGATATGTGATATGTATACATATACCCTATACTTGGGGCTTCTTTATACTTATTTTGCCAAACCCCACATGAAGGGAAACTGTAATTCAATACTAGTAAACTGACTTCATAAATAGAAAGATGTTAGCATTATTGATTTTAAATGTCACGAAATAGATTCAATTAGGTAATATTTTAAATCACATACAATCTTTTTTTTCTAGATGCATTTCTTATTTTTCCATTCACTTTCTTCCTTTTACTTTCTGCCATTTACTCAGTGGCTAAAAAACAACTTTATTTTGCATTTAACTTGTAAGATGACAAGAAAACAAACATGTTTTACACCTAAATGACATGGGAATTTAGAAACTGACAAAATCCTATTTTCTCACTAGAAAGCTATGATATATGATCTACTTTTAGTGGCTGGCTATTTCAGGTGAAATACCTACTTGGACATTTACAGATTTTCAGTATTTTGTAGGATAACATACAGTGCAAGTCAGGTTTAATGCCCTGCATAATAAGGCATGTTTTCTATTTATGGGCTGATGTTCAGAAAACAATGTTCTCCGTTGGGATTTTTTTTTTTTTTTTTTAAACTAATAAAGGTAGTCAAGTACAAGATATAAGGGCTGTTTCTTGGTGAAACAACTCAGGGGAAGTGGTTACATGATGTAATATTGTGAAATAAACTGCCTATGAGACTGTCGTATTTCACCAGCACCATTCTTATTTTGTTTTGGGGTTTACATTTTGAGTGCGGTAATTGACATAGGGATGGGATATCAATACCCGACGCCTTATGCAACTCAGGGAGTCCCAATAGTGATTAATTTATCATTCACAGCATTTGGGGATGCTGCATAACTAAATATTCGTTCTTTGTTTTTTTCATGGACACTTTCCATATGTATTGCAAAAATGGGGAAGATAAGCTTGAAATGTTTCATGCTAAATTTCATCAGAACTGTAATGAGGACTATACTGTTGAAATATAACTATTTCTTCACATTGTTCTATGCCAAATCACTCTTAGGCCAACTGTGGTGAAAATAGATTTTGAAGTACATGACTTGCATGTTTATTTGATTTTCTGCAGACTTTCCTCACTCTTAGAGAAGGTTAACTTCAGTGTACTTGGTGATATACCCTTTAATTGTCCACAAAACCACAATGAAATATAGCTCGTACAAGGTAACACATTCAAACTATATGTGATATATCTTTTTCAGAGCATATAAAAGAAAGTAATTTGATTAATAGTATAATTATAGATAATTATATCTTCTGAATACATAGTGGATTCATAAATAATTACTTGAAAAATAATAAGTTCTAGCCATGAAAGAGAGTTCAGTTACCATATGTTTCAGGAAACAAAGAGAAATAATTTAAAAAGATACACAGATGTATAAATAAAAAATATAAGGTTTCATACCATGCATGAAAATGTGTTTAACCAGTCATGTGCTAGGTGTGCCACTGGGGCTTATTTTCTATGCTGCTGGCCATTGCTTTCTTGGGATAGTTCTCTTTGTCAATGCCAAGTCATTTAAATAACATCCTTGTTTCATAAATGCACTCTGTATCATTATTTGTGCACCATATGCTGCCTCATTGTACAGACAGCAAGTCAATATTTCATCATAATCAGTAGCATAGTGTAAATTATCAGCACCAATTAAATGGACTTTCTGCAATTTGTCAGTTGTAGGTGGACGGAGTGCTGAATCTACTCATGACGATATTAAATACCATATTATATGAGGCAGTCATACTACTATGTCAGAAAGTGAATGAATGTACTTCAGGATGAGAATATTATTTTACATGACTTGTTTACCCTGTTGTGAACCATTGCTCGTCTTTTAAAACTGTGCAAAATAATTCAGCTTTGCAGTGTAACTAGGCTTTTCAAAAAGCTCAAGGGAAGTCTGAAGTACAGACACATGAAGAGAACAATTTAACACCACCCCTGCCCTCCAGACAGTTAACAGCTCTTGAACCATGTCAATTAGCTGAACATTCACTTGGGATCAAACAGCTCAACCTTTAGGGATGGTTGTTGTTTTGGCTGTGTTGTCTTAGTCTATATAGTTCAACTCATATAGACAAAGTTTCTGTTTATTGTGTTTCTATTTATAGAAACAGTCGGAGCAATGCAAACACTTTCTTTACATTGCATGCTCCTGATTTACATATGTTGCCTAATATATTGCTTAATTATCTACATTCATTATCTAATTATTACAATATATGATTAGAAAAGTAACTCAAAAAGCATTTCAGTATCTATTAATAGCTGTCAGTTTTGAGTATCCATGCAAAAAATGATGTATAGATCGTTTTGGCTGCCGTACCACAGTGTACAGTTCTGCGTATCCACGATTCTGTGTCCTGTGAGATTTTGGGCCAGTCATTCATTCATAAACACTTTGTGAAATTGTGACATTGCACAGTATTTGTAAAACGTATTTATTTAACTTATTTTTGCCTTAAATCATGGCCTCTAACCAACCACCCCCCCACCCCATCACCATCATCATCATCATCATTTGGACTTCATTATCAATATTAAAGGTACATTTAAGTTTTTTTTGTTCACTACTAACTTATTTCTGTTCATACAGGTATATATGATACATAGTTACGCTCACAAATAAGCATAAATCACGGCCGTGGAAACTAACCCTGTTTTTCCCATACACCTTTAGTCTTGCCAGCCTTGGTTTTGGCAACCATGGGGTTTTTCAGGAATCTAACCTCCGCGGTTGGCAAGGCATAACTGTAAATACAATAAGATTAGCATACGTCTTGCTTCATATGACTAAAACAAGTGCAAAACACAGTAGAAATATACAAATCTAATTACATAATATGAGCAGAAGTGAGCAAACATATTTCAAGATATTATTTGAAATAGGGACAGAGGTATACACTGTAAACCTTATCCAGCGGCATGCAGCAAACTCTGCCCTGTTCACTGTGAAAACAAATGCTGTGGGGTTGAGCTGGCATTGAGTGTTGAAGGGTGTCCTGGTGAGTGCTTTTCGCTCCTTCCTGTATGCTACTCCCTCACTCATTCAAGTGCACACTCTATGACCTCAGTAAAAATTGGGCCTGTTACAATCCCATCATTCCCTCTGGTTGGCCTGAGGTAGAGGCTTGAATCTGTGGGGTCTCTGACAACACTCACTACATGTGTGAGTTATATCACATGATGGGCTGTGTGGTTACAGGGATTGTTTAGAAACTTTACAACCCCTGGGCACTGTGGCTAAATCCCCTACTGTGGAACCAATACAATCTGAGAACGTTCTGGAACGTTTTTCAAGAATTTCTCAATTTCTTCTCTAGGTTCTTTCAAGATCTCTCTGGTGATCCATCATCTCTAGGTGTTGTTATCTTTTATTCTTCTTCTGTATGGCATATGACATTTCTGGAATCGTATCTGGTATTTCACTTGTGTTCATTGAGACCTCCAATTCTTCTTCACTTTTGTCATTTCTGGTCATTACTGGTAAAAAGGCCAATACAAACATCAGTTTTTCAATTTTGATTAAGCATTCCCAATGCCTTTCCAAATACAGTTCCATGAACAGGTAGCATAACAGCTACAAGCCATTTCCCCCAACCCAACATGGATTTAGACTATGCCTAGGAACAACCAACAAATCAGCATTCAGGATGTATCTAGAAACATAAGAATCAGCACTTCCAGCAGATAAGGAGATCAAAGGCCATAAAGAACCTTTTTAGTGCTAATCAGGATCTTAAAATCAATCCTGAATTTCACTGAAATATGGTATACTGATTTAAGGGCATCAGGTATGTGCTGTGAATGACAGTTATGACTAAGCATTGGAACTAGTCAAAGAAGCCAGCATACAAAGCATTACTCTAACTAGGAAATAGTAAAATCGTGGTCCAGCATTTCTGAAACTTTGTTATATAGTCTTAGTTTTGCAAAGTTTCTCAGATGATAATGACATTTTCAAAACAAAGTTTGTGAACAGCCATACATGTGGAGAAGACAGACTGTCAATCAAAAAAAGCCCCATCATGTACAAAACTCTAAAGCATGACTCACATTGCTTTAACTGACATAAAGAGCATTAATGAAATATTTTTTTCTGAAAGAATAAAAATGTAAATTTCACACTTGTCCATTTCAATTGTAGCATGTGTGAGTCTGCACACCCCAGATAAAAGGCGATTTACAGTTTTTCAGTTGTCTTTACCATGATGCACTAGCGGTTTACCATACTGAGCCCATGATTAATCATAGAAGCCAATGCTTCTGACAAAGAGAAAAGTCTCTCAGGCATTGGCAGACGCAGCCCTGATGTCCTTTTCTACCTGCCCGAATGTAAAACTGTCAAATGCTCCCGCGCCTCATATTCCCCAGGAGACTGATGGGCTGCGTGTGACATTGAGGGCAAAAGGCTCAGCATCAATCCAGGGCTGGCTGATGAACATCAAGCCAAGAGCCCGGCACGTGTCAGCATGCACACGTGTGCCAAGACTGATATCCGTCAGGTTTCCACGAGGAATCCATACAAAAACAGCAAACGGCTGAAAATAATTACTGTACACATTAGAGAAACTGTAAGGAATACAAAATAATCAAGGCAATGAATATTTATCATTCATAATAACTGTTGCCAGCATGTCCATATTTTGTTTTGTATTCTATGAGGGCTTGCATTTTTTTAAATGCTCTGTTGTGTAGACATGAAGTAACCAGACTGAGAGTATTGTTTAATATTTTGATGTTTAAAACAATTTATTAGAAAACAGAATTAAATTACTCTTGTATCTTGGAGGTTGGGGGACACGTGTGTGTATGGTTTCCATAGTTCTGGCATTGAATATTTGCTTGGCTGCAGAGTAATTTCCCTTCCTCAGAGTGCATCCGTATGCTGTTTTTATATGTTTTTTAAACTAAGCTGCCATAGAATAGTACTAGAGAATAGTTCCATTCTGTTTACATGTAGAAAGGCAAGATCCATAAGCAGGTATAGTGTGAAGCAGCAGCACAGCATGATACATCTATGACAGACACAGTGGCTGCACACTGGAGCTCGTAGCACAAAGAGGCCCACATGCAGTAACACAGAGAATCAAAATCCTGCCAGAAGACTATCAGATCAGGTATCAGATCTAGCCTTGGTCCTTAGAGAGGGTTATTTAAAATATTGCAGCATAGTAATTGCATTGAATGTTAACATACTAACATACAGCTATGTCTGGTAGCTGTATCAGACATTTTAGTAAACAAGTGAATATGAAAATTGAAAATTTAATATAATTAAAGTGTAATTTAGAGATACTTCAATAAGACTAGTGTGTCCAGAGGTGCTATGACTGTACAGATCCTATATTAGGCACAACACGCCACTGGTAGAGGAAAAAATAACTGAAATTAACTAACAGAACACTATAATCATAAACTATGTAATAGTGCTATATTGCTGCTATTGGATTTCTCTCACATAAATTTCTGCAGTCAAGAGGTGAAGCAGAATGATGCCTCTTAGTCATTGCGCTCAATGAAGATATTTCATTCAGAGAAGTAAATTATCCTCAACCTTCTAATCCACAGGCAACATCTCATAACACGCAGCTAGAAGATGTCACCTGGGACAGACCTGTTCAATATCAGAAGTAAAATAACATACTAGAATGCACAAATACAATTAGTAAGCATTTTTATACTTAAAACTATTAACATTCTCACACCAATCAACCAGGTTGGAGGAATGATTATAGTTAGGTCACATTGCTCAAGGATGAATTCAGAGGAGCCTGTGATTTGAAGGTCACTGTGAAAGGACAGTCAATGGATATAGTTTGAGTTATTAGTTAATATTAAATATATCTCTCTAAATTGTTATTTAGATAGGGACAACAATTATTCCATTGTTTACTGGAGAAAAAACGATTTTCTAACATTCTGCAAATTTTGCTTTCCCCACCTTGTAACACCGATCCAATCGCGAGTCATTGCCTCAAAACCAGAATACTCATTTTTTAAACCTATTAGCTGATTACTTCGTTATCATTGTTAAGTAAGAAGGGAAGTATTTAACAACCAATATTGATGGCTTCCTAAACCTGTGGAAGCTATAATTCCCCATACTTTTGTACACCATTGTATTATGGTTTCTGTGAGCTGCAAAGCCTCTTTGATCTTCTGTTTTGACAGATAACATAGACCACCCAGGTAAGGGGTTTAGGAGCTTGTGCCCCAAGATTCCTCTGTGATCTCTGATGGATTAGGGTTTTTACCACAGGTTTAGACCAAAAAAAGTGTAAGGTACAATCTCATACAATCTCTTTATTTCTGAACAGCTGTACTGTAGACACCTTCAATGACTTACATGTGCTAATAGAATATGCCTAGAAGCTTACACTCTTGTTCCACAATTTATTAATTTGTGGTTTATACACTAGATCTACTTAATAATATTCTGAATGCTCTAAAATCCAACTAATCTCTCTGTGTTTTTAAAATGGCAATGTGGTGCCTGTGGAAAGTGCAGCTGAAGAGACTGACTCCAGATAAATGAAGTACAGCTGATAGAAGAGCATCTTTAGGGGCTCCCAAGTGGCTTATCCTCTGAAAGCCTTAATCTGGAGAGCAGGAGGGGTGTTAGAGCCTGGAGACTACGGGGTCAGATTCAGTCTGGGCCGCTCCCCAACTGCGACCTCGAGTGCCCAGAAGCAGTGCATAAAATTACATAGGGAAGTGGGGCGGTATAGACAGCAGGGGGATCCTGGGCTTGTCATGCAGCAGCGACCCGAGTCATTGGCCAATCCCTGCAGGGGAAGAGATGATAATAGTGGTGGGGGTGTCTGTGCACCAGCTGACACTCAAGTACCAGTGTTTTGCTTTCCAAGTTACTGTGCAAAAGGAAGGACATTTTTACCCATGTGGGCATTCATGGTTATCCTCATTCACAGGGGTTTCACAGGTGTAATTCAGTAGTAATTGGAAGTCCAAATCAGGGAATATGAGCTGCGAAAGACCAGCTTATTATAAATGAAATGATAATAAATAGATAAATACATCCTTAAAATAAAATGTCCAGTCTTGCTCCAGACTTCACCATCCCTGTTATTTACCAAGGTATCAAGTTCTGTTAAACCTTTACTAGCATCATTTGTTACTTACTGCAGCTCGATCTCGAAGCTGAAATGATACAGATGGTATTCACTCGCTGTTGTTACCGCTACAATAGATGGGCTTCCCTTCCTAATAACCCGTCACAGATCTTCCGAAACATTGCCTTTGAAGACAACGGTTTTAGTTTCCACATCGGCACCAGGACACTCATCTGTCATAGCTTTGTGTTCTCACTGCTGTAGATGACTCAAGACAGAACAGGAGGCTTTCTGTTTGATAAATACACTACAATGGCTCTTCTGTTGGCTTAGCTAAAACAACATATAAATCCTCCTACAGTTGGACTACAAAACTGTTGGTGGCTTACATAAATCACTCCTTGGGGAGCACCATACCATCTCCATTGCCAAGACCCATACTGGATTGGAATTGGTCCCAATCCAGAATATATTCTTATCAGTAACACACATAGCAGAATGCTGATGGCAGAGGCCTTGTATGCTTCATTCACAGCTTAGCCTTTCTAAAGCGGGCAAGAGAGACAAAGGAATCCTCTGGTCCCTCTAAAGGGTCAGATATGCACCACTTCTTTTGTTTCTTTTTGGCTGATCCAATCTACGATCTCTACGACTGCCTTCCTCGTTTTCCAAAGAAATAGAAACTTCAGTTCTAATGATGATACAGTACTCAAATAGCCTACTTTTGTGCAATATTTTTGACAAATCCCATTGAAGGTTTTTCCCCAGCTCAGTAGAATCAGGGAGAGCAAATGTGAATGTCCAGGAAAGTTTACATGCTACCAAAATGTATTTTGTTTCATACTAAAGCAATATGAATCAAGAGATTAAAAAATGTACATCACTGTGTCAAAAAACAACCCTACGATATCGGTTAAGTATATACTTCAAGAAATATGGGATCACCATTGCTATGAACTTAGAAGCAGTCTGTTTTATACGCAGTGAAAAAATGTTGTGCCTTGATTGTAGCCTCACACATAACACAGACACACACACTGACAGAAAAGTTGTCATGAATGGCATCGGATTGACTGAAGGACGAAGATTCAGTCAAGAAAACTCAAGCAGTCAGTAAATGTAATGCATAACAGATGTTATGTGATATTGCAGTGTAAAATTGAAGTATTTGGCCTTTGGTTGGCCCTTCAAGGGACTTTTGCCAACAAAGGAACATGTTGATGTCCAACATGCCGGACCCATGACAAGTCCTTTACTGCTGGCTTGCAAGGCACGACTGGGGAGGAGAAGATGAAAGCAAACACTTCCTTCGTTGGCGTTCGTATAATGTTACTGTTGTTTAATAATTAGTAACTAAACCTGACAGTGAAATGACATGGTACAGTTACTCAGGCTCAAATAAGGTCTAGGGGCAAATCTTCAGTCAACCTTTCAACAACCCAACACGTAAATCAATGGCAACCACACTGACCACACTTTCTGTGTGTGGGTTTGTCTGTGCTTGAATGGAGACATGTGTACTTCAGTCTTTAGTGGCATAGGACATATAGGCAGCTGTCCCTTCTGTATGTGCCTTAATGCTTAATTAGCACTTTCAAACAATTGTTTTAAAAATGGACTTACTATAAAAAGTCAAGCATACAATTCAGTGAGTAAATGCAAAATGAATAAACAAACACTGACACAGTGGCACACACCTGCGCAGTCCTGAGATGTATTTTTCATACTCCACATGCTCATGACAGCCCATTCTCCCCTCCCCCCACCCTCCCAGCTGCAGGGGTGGGATAAAGTGGCCTAATGTAAGAGATATGCCTCCGACAGCTCCTGATAGATCAACACTATGGCACTGTAGCTACAAAGACAGAAGTCCTCCTACAAATATAGAACATTTGCATTGTAAGAAACATTGGAATTGTATTATATTACACTGGTACAATATATATATATGGTGTGTCTCATACGCTTTGTTTATGAACAACATAGTGCATGGACAAAAGTAGTCTGAGACTCTAAATTAGTAATTAGAATCCTCCATTGACTTCTATTACAGTTTGCATGTTTTTGTTGTCTTGTCATTGGCCCTGTGATGTCATTGACCCTGTGATTCTTCTCCTCTTTCTTCGGTGCTAGGAACTTTCTGACAGCCACTTCCTTTGGATCTGCCAAACAAAATTCAAATGGATTGTGGAAATGATCACTCCTGCCCTTTCCCTTTTCATTTTTTAGAAATTCTGTGGTGGCCCTGGCTGTGTGCTTTGTGCTGAAGTGTGAAGGTATAATTTCAGTCAGCGCTCTGTCTTAGAGCTTCTTTCCATTAAAGTTCCTTTCAAACACACACAGATTTCCTTTGCCTTCAGGCTCACCTACACCTTAATGGAATTCCCATCATACTTGACATGAGGTATGATGAACATTACATTATAGATTTCTCCTTTGCCTCTCTATGTTACGTTTTGTCCCTGCTTCGGATTCAATTTGTCACTCAGGATGTTGTCAAAGAGATTGTCTGTGTTGTCTACATTTTTGGCGTACTGTGCGTTCTTTGTTTTCAATATGGTATTTCTATTAACAAGACGCTTTCTCCGTGGTCAGTGTCCACTGGTGTTCTGCTGTAACTGTTTTCCAATGTGGCCTAAAACTCCCAAATGTGACACATTAATTTTATTTTATAGTTCATAGTAAAATCTCGACTTGGAAATAAACTCTCTTCATGTTTGACTCTATGTATCTGATATTCAACCAGTAGGGCTAACACATGGCATTGTATACATTCTCTAATTACTATTAATCACAGTCCAGATCATATTTTTGGTATACTTCATTTCCATAGAAGGGACAATTGCATTTAATTGGGCTGCAAACAGATTGAAGGTTTGCAAGCATTCATATATTATTCCTTTGCATCATATATTTTCTTCATATATTACATTCCCATCGTGTGATGTTATAAGGTGAAGTCACTTTTATAGCCAATACAATATTCTAAATACAGTTTTTAGCACTCAGTGAAGTGTGTGTGTGTGTGTGTTTTGTGTGTGTCGGCCTACACTGTGCATTTCAAGGCTATTTCCTAACCTGTGTACAGATTACATTGAGCAGAACTAGATGCTGAAGGCATCTGCTACTTGCATTTATTGGACTTTTTGTCCTCAACTGGGAAGTGGTGAACAAAATGTAGATTCCAGTTAAATTATGTGAAATATTTGTAGGTGTCCCAAACAAATTACCTTTTTGTGCAAAACACTACTTAGTTAGTGGCACCAACTTTTGTAAATCCAGGTTAATTGTTTGCTGTTATATCAGCTTTCTCAATATTTAACATTTCTAACCTAGGCAAATACACCATGAAGACTGTAGTGGTTGCACTGATTTGCTGAAGATATTTTATGTTCATGGACTTAGGGGAGGCTGTTTGCAATGCAGAGGAATTCTTTTTGGACATTTTGCATGTTAAAGTTTAATCAAATAATTTAAGCTTAATAAAATATTTGATACAGCTGCTTTTGTCAAATTGCCTGTTTGTCCTATTTCATACTTAATTTGTAGAAAGCAACTGATTGTGCTGGGAAACAGCAGACTTATTATTTTAGTCCTTTAGTCAGTTTTTACAATCCATTTCCATTAAAAACAATTTAACATAATATTTTGCTTTATTAATATATCATTGTATTTTTCTTTAAATGTAACATTTGAATGCGAGTTTGAACTGAATCAAACTGCATATTATTTACATAGTACTCATAAAACCACTATTCTCTCCACATTTAAAACAAAAATATGTGTAAAAAGCTCTATTAAGTAACAGTTTATATAGTAATGATGATGATGATAAATGTGCCATTATATCAATTACATTTATATTTGGACTTGGATTTTTTATCACTTTGTGCCCTCAAACCTTAACAGATTAATGCATCTTTGTTCTCTGATATGTTGTGAAATATTTTTCTATGACTTCAACAATTTCAAAACATTTTAAAAGTCTGGTATTCAGGGTTTTGCATTGAGTGCTTTTCCAACAGTCACACATCTCAAAATAGACACTTATGTGGAAGTTGATTAGCGACTGATTGAAGTATGTATCACCGACAACCCATATTGCCAAACCCATGAGGAGACGTAATGAGCAATAGCATAAACTGAATCAGATAACTTAGTCATATGATTTATTTTTAGTGAAAAAATCTCAGATCGGTAGAAGCAGTTACTTTAGATAATGCATAACTTTTGTGGATGTGATCCAAACTGTTGGTGGAGGCATAGCAAACAGAATAAAAGCATTGTCCGTGCTGCGCAGACTATTGGGTTCCTCAGGACACATAGCAAACAGGATTTTAAAAGGTTCACATATTGCAATCCAACATGACATCAAGGATCCTACATGTGTGGGTAATACTGATGTCTACGACACAGATCAATGACTTTGCTTTGTCCACGTCATTCCAACTGCACATCACTTTATTTAAACCACTATTTTTACCTTTGGAGATTTTGTTTTAATTAAATAGGCTTTTGAATCCATGATGTTGACATTTTTTCCTTTCTAGTTCTTGTATAGACTGTTTCTCTCTCTCAAGGACAACATCACAATATTAAGTGTTACCTTAATGTAGCACCTGAAGCAACTAATACAAGCATTTTCAGTTTCAAGTGCATTTATGTCTACAATAGGAAATAAAATAAATAAGAAAAAGTGAGGTGCAAAGCAGTGAAGGGTTTGTGCTTTTGTGTGAGTTTGTATATTTTGTTTCCATAGAAGGGACTACTGCATTTAATTGGACATTTGGCAGGAGATAGATTTTAGGTTTGCAGGCAGTGCAGGTCAGACAATTGTCACAAGCAAAGGATTGTTTTATGTTGCTCTTTCACATTAAAAAAAAAAGATATTACTTTTTCTTGGATTTTGCTTTTATTTTTGTATCCAATATAAAATCTGTGCTTGGTATAAAAGCAAACAATTTGTTATAATATACTGTGTAGCTTATATGAAGTGTCACAAAACAGTCACAGTTGTGAAACCCTACATACATAACATACTAGTTAATTGCTAATGTTTAATTGTATATCTAGCAAACACCAAGCAGTGCAACAATTGTTTTGTGAAAATAGTATAAGTGAATTGTAGTAAGTAATTACTTAAAGTAATTCATTTCCCATATTGTTGACACATCTATTTTTGTTATAAATGGGACTGAGGGAAGCATGCTTCCCCTTGTGTAAATGGCGGACATGCACTGAACACTGAGATGTTTGTGGCTTGTAAATCATTGCAGTTCACTGCATTGTGTGGTCAACTGCGTGTGAAGATGATAATGTGAAAATATGCTGATAAAGAGGTTCAAAGCACGTCTCTATCAGAGAGTGGGCTGCCACCGAGTGGACCTGGGAGGAAGTGTCCAGGGTATCATGTACTTAACTGAGAGCTTCGCAAAATTGTCTGTTGTGTTTTTCTTCTTATTTTGCAATAGGGATTTCAATCATTGGAAAAACTAAATGATAAATGAGTGACCTCTTTTCACGTTAAATGTTCCTCAATGGCCACAGTTGTGATGGATGTTATCATGAATAAAAATCACCACATCTACTAATATACACTTTAGAGTTCATATCAGATAGAGCAGGGATATTAGACAGCAGTGTGGCTGAAGGGAAGTACACTGCTCAGGCTAGCATTATGTGAGAAGCATTTCAAGTCTGAAGCAAGAAGGTACATTAAAGGAAAGAAGATAATGCTTTCATGCAGTATTTTGAAACCCTGAGCAGAATATGCAAAGGGGTTGCTAAGCTGATCTAAAATGAGGAAAACAAACCACAAAAAATGGTGATGTTGCAAAAGAGTAGTTTTGTACAAAACAATAGACACATATTTATTCAGTTCCATTTCCACGTCAATTTAATCTGGCCAATTCCAATTCCTTTACATATACCTATACATATTCAAATTCTAATTCCAGTTTTAGAACTGAATCTAAATTGACCAAAGCATTCCAAATTCTGTTCTGAATTGACACCAAATCTGCCATTAAGACTGACGTGCTAAAGCAGTGGGGAGGCGTACGATGCCGGTGTGAGATGACCTTCGCAATCTCACCAGGAGGGAGAGAGAATCAACAGCTCAGACAGGAAGCTGGACACTGACTCAAAACATCACTGTTTTATAGGTCAGCCACAATGAGCTACATCTTCCTTGGAGACTGACTACTAGCAACGTTTGTAGTTTTATGCTCTATATTATTCTATTATTAACAACAAAGCACTGTAAACAACAAATTACCCTTCATTATCAATGACAGCAGTTCATGGATATTTGTCATTAATCTATTATTGTTTTGATTATGATCTTCCAAAGACAGCTTAGTGTTAAAATGCAAATGTATAAATCAAAGCCCCATTGATGTTAAATCATAGCAATCCTTCCTTAAATCACAACAAAGAAATGCATTAATATTCAAATAATTCTCTGCTACAATGTATTCACAATCATGTGCTAGAGATTCAGGGTTCTTTACCATACAAATGCATTCATTTAATTCAGATATCCACACTACAATTTGCAGTTTAGGTGTTGGTTTTCAAGAAACAGAGATAGGTACAATGGCATACAGTTTTGACATGGAATTTCAGAAACTAGAAGAGAAGAAAATGTATTTTGACTAAAACACAGATCAACCAAAAAAGCTTGACATGTATTGCAAATAGATAAATGAAAGGAACAACTGAGGCCAAGACTGAGAATAAACATTGCACATATTTTACTAAATCTTGATAAAGAATGAATACTTGCACACAAAGAAGATGGCCACCACAAACCCATCTCTTCCCTTCTCTTTTATTCAGGGTCTTTAGTTAGCTAGAATATAATGACACGTATTCTCTTTTGGGTTATGGTAATTCTTTGTCTGAGTTTCGTATGAACTTGATGTGCATAAGTGATGCGGTAACATGAGCTGATGGCTTTTTGTGGGATTGGGGCTTCGCTTTTACACCACGATTGCCAGCATGTCCTGTGCCAGCATTTTTCCGCATGGCTTGACTGTGCCCTGAGATAATGTGCAAGCACACAGACAGAGTGGGAACAAACAGTTTTTCTGAGCCCCTCGAGCCCTCCCCTGGCACCACTATTAGTCTGTCACCAGATAAATGTTCGAAAGGAAAGTCACTGACTGCAAGTTCAGGTTCAAATTGTCCCTGACTGTACTGTGGTAAGTTTTATCATAATTTAATGACCTAAAGAAGTCCACTGAATAAATTAGAGCTGTAAGGATTGTAATTTCTCCAAGGGTTTTCTTTTAAAGACTTCACTTTAAAATGAAATAAGTTAATGTGAACTGTAAAAAGAGAAAAATAATATAAAGTGTGCAGCCATAAAAATGTTTGTAAGAATGAAGGCATATGTTAAATTACAAGGAACTGTAGGTTACAAAGTATGATGTAGCGCAGGGAAAACTAATATAAATACATGTATATATACATATATATTTATAGAAGAACTATAGGCACATTCGTTACTTTCCATCTTATACATCTAAGTATTAACAAGATATTAACACTTCTTCTCCCAACCAAGAGAACAAGCAGGATATAGAAGTGAATGTAACATGATGGATCATATACAAGTTGTACGAGAAGAGACTTTGGACTAGGAAAAAAATTAATCGCGTTAAACAGAGCTCATTTGAAAAACATATAATTTGCTAATTACATCGTCTTATTTGCAAAACACCTGAAGACCTGTAGCTTCAATTTCAAGAACTCTCAGATGGCAAGCAAGAAAAGTGGAGTTAAAATTGAAGTATTTCAACAGATACTCGAAGAAGTCAAGCGTTATGTCTACCTTGGACAACAAATCAGCGCAGATGGAGATATTATGGAAGAAATCAAAAGAAGAAAAATGGCATGGAATGCATTTGGAAGATATGCATGCTGTTGAAAGGAAATTCACCCATTTGCCTGAAGAGAGAAGTATTGAATCAATGCATACTACCAGTGCTCACGTATGGCTGTGAAAACTGGTCACTAAATGCAAAAATGTTACAGAAACTGTGGATGACACAAAGCAGCATGTAAAGATGTATTCTTGGAATAACAAGAAGATATAGACAATTAATTAATGTATCCAAGAACAAATGAAAATATGTGACATGAAAATGTTCAATGGCAATGGACTGGACACATTGCAAGAAGAACAGATCAAAGATGGACAAAGGAAGCTTTTGAATGGATACCAAGAGCTGAAAAAAATATGATGACAATAATAATCTGTGCAGGCGTGACAAGGAAAAGAGAAGCTGTAGATCCAAGCAAGTGGAAACATCTCAGGGAGGCCTTCATCTAGCAGTGCATCAATATAGGGTGAAGGTGATGGCAATAGTGATATATTAAATTTACATATGTAAAGTTTCTTTCATATAAAGCTTGTAGATAAGTGGGAATAAATATGTGAATATGTAACTAGGCATAATTATTTCAAAATCATACAAAAATATATATTTGACCTTTCAAATATGTTTCATGTAGTCCCTACAATAATATAAAACAGTATAACTTGGTCAGAGATGAGCTGTCTTCCAGTAAAGGCAATGAGAAATACTAATTTAAGAGAATATGAATTATTATGTGTTTGTTTTCTCTTCAAAAATAAAAAAGAGTTTGACCAGTGAACACAAATTCTTCTGGGACAAACATACCCTGACAACAGGCTTTGTGTTAGTAGAGAGCCACGGGCAGTCTGCTTCTCTGACCTTCGATTGTGTAACATATGCTAGTCAGTAATTATGATAGGCAGATATCATGACAGCTGTACATCTCCCATTTGCAGTAAAGCACACAAATTCAAGGCAATTATTATTAATTATTATTTTAAGTGTGTTTAAAAAGCAGAACTACAACCATTTAAAAATCTGTATGGAAAAAACAAAATGTCGCAGCAAATGTTGTTTTAAAATTAGTCTGAAATCCAACACTGGGAAGATGATTTTCAGTTGTATGTAAAATGGGTTGGATCATACTGGAGCCACAGGGGGTCAGGAATAGAGTGACCTCTGACCTAACCAGCCAGTTCAAATTTCTCAGGCTGCTGCCTCTGAAATGCACATCCTCACGTAGCAGGAAAAAAAAGAGCTGCACTGAAAACTCACAGCCTGTGCATTTCATGTGTTGTTTTTACCTATCAATCAAAAGCCTAGATGAATAATACCAGTATCACAGACATTTACTGAGCAGCGAGTTCATGGATTTGTCTTTTTTTTTTTTATCCTGTAGCACTTCCATCCAGTCAATAAATCTCTACAGAAAGCTATTGGTTTTCCAGCAGATCCTGTAAAATGAATGGATACCCAGGAGAACGCCCGTGGTGGAGTGAGGTAATCGCTCCCGGCCGAGAGCAAGGTCCTCGCGCACACCAGGAAAGCCAGGGGATGCATTAGAAAGCTTTTACCAACAGAGGTCAGTGCATGAAAAATATGCAAGGTGGAACAGCACCGGATAATTTACTGAAGTGCCTCACAGTCCAAACAGCCCCACAAAACACACACACGACATTCATCATAACAGCTCATAACACGGCTCAAGGTGGCTCCTTCCTTTGCTAGCGTAGATGATTATATACCATTATTTTAATTTAAATCTGACCATCACAATTTCACAGTGACTCAAAACAAAACACAGGAAATGGTACCCCAAAAAATCCAATTATTGAACAATATCCCTATTGGAAATTGAATGAAAACGTCATCAATGGTAAATTGTTGTTCCTGGGGATTTTAAATCAGTATACCGTGTGATAACCTTTACAGCCGATACAGGCATATTGATTGATTGATTGATTGATTGAAGAGTGTCTGAACCAATGCCTGGCGCAATCTGTTTCACTTAGTAGTAGAGTCCTGCTGAAGATTCATTCAGGCCGGAGGACATTGTAGAAAAACATGTGGGTTCAGCCCAGAGGTGTTCTCCTGCAGGACGTTAGGAAAACACTGCGATGTGCTGAGGTTGCCTGGAGACACGTGAGCACTGTCACGATGGAAAGAGTGCAGAGCACAGCCTTCACTAGGTCTGAGTGCTGCATAATTGAAACCAGTCATTGTTCTCTTTTGAGTTTAAGTGAGTGTGTAATACAATATGCATTTAAGTGAGTATGTATACAATATAATAATACCCATATATTAAATTTGGCTATTTAATCAGTTGTGCAATAAGTGACCTCCTGCCAAGACTAACGTTTAAAGATCAGAGATGTAATATTTTGATGAATGCTTATTGTATTTTGTATTGATTGTGTTACTGCACTTTTGTAATGCTTATAACGCTGCTTGTGTAAACAGTAAGTTGCCCTGAGAAAGAAATACTAATACTACTAATAATAATACTAATAGTGTTCATGTTTATTGTGACAGTTTTTTTTATATATATATACACTCACCTAAAGGATTATTAGGAACACCTGTTCAATTTCTCATTAATGCAATTATCTAACCAACCAATCACATGGCAGTTGCTTCAATGCATTTAGGGGTGTGGTCCTGGTCAAGACAATCTCCTGAACTCCAAACTGAATGTCTGAATGGGAAAGAAAGGTGATTTAAGCAATTTTGAGCGTGGCATGGTTGTTGGTGCCAGACGGGCCGGTCTGAGTATTTCACAATCTGCTCAGTTACTGGGATTTTCACGCACAACCATTTCTAGGGTTTACAAAGAATGGTGTGAAAAGTGAAAAACATCCAGTATGCGGCAGTCCTGTGGGCGAAAATGCCTTGTTGATGCTAGAGGTCAGAGGAGAATGGGCCGACTGATTCAAGCTGATAGAAGAGCAACTTTGACTGAAATAACCACTCGTTACAACCGAGGTATGCAGCAAAGCATTTGTGAAGCCACAACACGTACAACCTTGAGGCGGATGGGCTACAACAGCAGAAGACCCCACCGGGTACCACTCATCTCCACTACAAATAGGAAAAAGAGGCTACAATTTGCACAAGCTCACCAAAATTGGACAGTTGAAGACTGGAAAAATGTTGCCTGGTCTGATGAGTCTCGATTTCTGTTAAGACATTCAGATGGTAGAGTCAGAATTTGGCGTAAACAGAATGAGAACATGGATCCATCATGCCTTGTTACCACTGTGCAGGCTGGTGGTGGTGGTGTAATGGTGTGGGGGATGTTTTCTTGGCACACTTTAGGCCCCTTAGTGCCAATTGGGCATTGTTTAAATGCCATGGCCTACCTGAGCATTGTTTCTGACCATGTCCATCCCTTTATGACCACCATGTACCCATCCTCTGATGGCTACTTCCAGCAGGATAATGCACCATGTCACAAAGGTCGAATCATTTCAAATTGGTTTCTTGAACATGACAATGAGTTCACTGTACTAAACTGGCCCCCACAGTCACCAGATCTCAACCCAATAGAGCATCTTTGGGATGTGGTGGAACGGGAGCTTTGTGCCCTGGATGTGCATCCCACAAATCTCCATCAACTGCAAGATGCTATCCTATCAATATGGGCCAACATTTCTAAAGAATGCTTTCAGCACCTTGTTGAATCAATGCCACGTAGAATTAAGGCAGCTCTGAAGGCGAAAGGGGGTCAAACACAGTATTAGTATGGTGTTCCTAATAATCCTTTAGGTGAGTGTATATATATATATATATATATATATATATGAAAAGTTCAGTATGGTCCAGTAGTGCCTGTATCTGGAAAAATAAGTCTTATCCTAACTGCCCTTCTTAGGCCTCTGAGGATCCTGCTGGGGAGTCTGTGCTAATTGATCACCGTTTGGGTCTTTAAGATTAATACAATTAACACCTGTCTCCTGGGATCCTGTCACAGGATCTGAAGAGCGCAGCTGCCTTAGCAGGGGCCTAACTTTGCCCACCATGTTAATGCAGCCGAGGCTCTGGCATCTTTAATTAGACCTGTCTGTCTCCCAGACCTACAGGCGGAGAGAGAAGACGACTAGTTTATAAACTCTTTGAAGTTTGTTTTGTTTTTCTTTTTCTTGTCTTTTACCCTTCCTTTGTGTCTATTCCTTGCATGCTCTGGAATGTGTCTTTTTGTTCGTTAAATAACACTCTGCATGCAAATGCGCTTGTGCACTAACCATTCTCTGCAGATGAGTCTTTTACTAAAGTGTAAAGAAAAGACTCACTTTCGGTGTTTTCATGTTTTGTTCTGTCGTCACACACATTATGCCTGTATGAAGATATTCATATGAAGATATGAAGCTTGTCCATTTTATTTATTTTACTATATGTAGTATCACTCAAACAGCCACATATTTCCACATTCACACAGGTCTCTGTCTCAGTTCGTAGGATTAGGATATTAACATTTGCTAATATTGTTGAGGTCAATGTGATATTTTCTAGGACAGCTGTCTGATTTTAATGACTGAAAATAAACCCGTTTTATAGGTCGCCTTACTACGCCCCCTCAATTATCGTCATTATCGTTTTACTTTATAGAGCACCATTCAAGCGCAATATGTTAAAGCAGTACACAGGAAAAACAGATGTTAACAGACAAAATTAATTCTACACTAATTAAAGGTGGTTCTACTAAAACAAATTAAAACAAAACAAAAAAGCTTTGGGCTCTGGGGAGAATACTGGTTTGAATTGTGACTTAAGATGCAGTAGCATCTACCTGGTCAAGGTTGGGCTGTTTGAAACTGACTCGGGGGTCTCAGTGTGCGGTGGCAGCTGCTTGTGGACCTTCATTCATACTAGTAGGAAATCAGTCCATCTGATGCATTAACTTCACTGTTTGCGCTGATACTCACTCCGACAAAGCAGGCCGAGCAGAACTGACTTCAAAAAGGAAGTTATTTTGTACTGTGCGTGTCTCTCAGTGGTGATGTTATAGCAAAAATAAACTGAAAGGTGGTTTACAGTTGTATACTGAGGCCATGAGCAAAAGAAAATAAAAGTGTTTGCTATGTCATGAACATGAGAAATGTATCTCTGGATTCAATATTACTATTCAGTTATCTTGTGATAGTGGCTGGTAATATAAAAATCAAAAAATAATGGCTATGGCTATTGAGATACTATTCACTATACTGACTTTTTTGTTTACTTCTTCTTCAGACACTTCCGCACCTATACCAGATAGTTGCAGCAGACACACATTAAAGGCAGAGTAGATTTTATGGTCGTCTATAGATAAAATAAAATAGAAGATCCTGCTGCAGAAAACATATTATATATATATATATATATATATATATATATATATATATATATATATATATATATATATATAACATAGTTTATTGCCAGTATTGTTAATTATCTCACTGAAAAACAATGCATCTCACACTTTTCAAATAATCATTCCAATCCAACTGAACAATGCAGGATGTGTTTGTTTAAAACAAATAAAAAAATAAGTAAAGCCTAGACAAATATAATTAGAAATAGACAACATTCTGTGGCTGGAGAATTTCATAGTGTTTTCTGGTAACAATTTGAAATGTGCCCTGTGTGAAGGGTTTGGAAAACTTTACCACATATTCGCTAATCAGCTTGATCCAATATGCCTTAGTATAATTAATTGTTTCATTGTTGTATTTGGCCCGGTGATTGTGTGAACTAAATACCTTGGAATGTGTGCCGCACGCTTTCAGAGCCGGCAGCCTTCCAAACAGAAGCCTTTCTTTTTTTTGTACATGTGGTTTGCATTATGGTCCCTAAGAGAGGCTTGAAATTGCTAGAGCCAATTCTCTAGCCTTGATGGGCAGACGTTTATAACAATAACCAAAAGTCCAGCTCTGCCTCTGCCAAGTTGCAGTCTGAACCACTATACCTCATAACAGGCATTACAGCAAACTGCTCTAACACTGTGTGGTTTGTTTCACATATTGGGCTTCTATTGATTTTCAATGTGCCTTCAATTGTTACTTATAAAAAAGTAACAGTCCCATTCCCAAGCCTCACTCTTTGTGGGGAAGCTGCCGGATATTCGGAGAAACACATGTTGGGCTTGTTTGTGCAATGGACTAGAATGGCACAATATTTGTAAAGAAAGGAATAATTTTAATGTTTTAATACTGATGATCTGAAACATGATCACAATTAGCCAAGATTAACCTGCGACGGAAAAGGAATATCAAAGGTCTGGTAGTGTTTGAGGGACGCTGACAGGTAGACCGCTCTAGGGACTGTCTCTGGGCTTGGCCTAAGGTTAGCCTAAAGTTACCACTCTGGCGACAGGACGGAAAATCCCAGTGGGCAAAAATCTGGATGCCTTCTTCAGTCAGTACTTGACATTTTGATGTTTTATACAGGATAGAGAAGCCATTTCTGGAATTTCCATAAGTTCTGACCATCTTCCCACTTGACACCACACTTTGGAAACAAACTTGGCTGTCAGCTGCATAATTGATTGGCATCTGCAGGCTCCTCTTGTCCAGGCCTGCAACTGGATACCTCAGCCACCGCACTTAGACACTCAGCCAATCAATGTGGTGGCGCTCTGCTCTGCTGCTGCTCCCAGCCGTCACCAAGGCCAGCGACTTCTGACGCGTAACAGCTGTACCTCTGAGACAGTCCCTAGAAAAGAGGACACTTCATTGATCGGCACTTGTTGTTTTATTCATTGTCCAAATGGGTTTATGTTAATGCCAGATAATACATTGGTTTTTTTTTGGGCTGGTGCATCTGTACTAAACAAAAAAACTAAAGGGCAAATGACCTTTCTTATTATATACATCGAAATCATATGCAGTGTCGCTGACAGCTTTAAAACTTCATCATGGACTTGAACACCTGGACTGTGTTATAGAGTGGAGACACCTAGCGGTCATTCTGTGAACAGGAGACACATCCACAACATTCACAAGTGAGTGGACTGACGTGGGAGAAGCTGCTTTTCAAAGTGAAAATCTGCGTCACTTTAATCAATTATTGGTTAAGAGTCATGTGGGCAGCCCAAGCGCATGCACACACATACTTATTACACGTCTTAAATCACACTACTGCTACTGTCTTCTTTACTGGGCAGAAAGAGTCAAATCCTCAGGTAAATATAGAGAAATTACACATTTTCCTCTCTGCCTGCTTAAGATCATGTATAGAATTCTGTTATGTTGCCAATCTTATACAAAACTCAGATAATAGCAAATGCATTGATTATACTGACAATAATAACCCTGGTAAACAAAATATTCTGCTCCTACCTTCCTGTGCACGGGTGAGCGAACTGCAGTGTGCAGGGAGAAAACAGACATCATCTTGGCAGCACATGGAGGTGATGACAAGCTGCAGAGCCCCCCTCCCAGCCGGGGGTCCTCAGCTCCTCCAGTTTTTTGGCATTCATGTTGATCTCACTATAAATACATCTGCCTTTGTTGTCTGTTTCAAAGGAGCTTCCATATGGAAAGGAGGTAAAGGAGATGTATGGAGAAATACAGGTGGAGACATTTCAATATGAAAGCATGAAGCCTTTCATTCGGTATGTACACAGTCTCTCTGAACACCCAGTCACTGTCATCTCTGATAGACCGCCCAACAAGGTGCCATGTACCGAGCTCAACACCTCCAAGAAAGTTTAACCGTCTTTCAAGGCAGACGATTTCTCTTGCTGAAAGAAAAATATATTACTCTGTATCGCTTAAACCTTAGGTGTAAGTGGATTAAGCAAACCTTAATTCCCTCTGATACGGAAAAATGTTTATGTTCATTCATTCTGGAATCACATGTTGCAGTTTAAAGCACAAATGTTACACACAAGGCACATGGTCGGAAAAATAACAGTAATAAAGATAATAACACTTTAAATCAGGAGTCCCCAATTCTGGTCTCAGAGAACTGCAGATTTTGTTTCCTCCTTCCCAATGAATGACCTAATTGATCTAATTATCTGAACCAAATTAACTTCTCTTTCCCATTCGGAGACTGTTAGTGATTCATCGAGAGCTGGGGCTGCACCTCTCTCCAGGCCCAGGACTGAGACACCTGCTGTGGTTGATTTAATAATACAATTCAAGATATTGAACATTTCCTCAACAATTATACAAAATGGCAAAAACATGGCTCAGCCCTCACAATTGTGAAAGATGGAGCTGACATGTTGAATTTGCAAGGTGCTTCACATCCCAAAATCTTTATTGAGTTACTTGAATTGGAAAGACAGCAGTCCAAATACTGACCCCAGAGGGAAAACACAGTACTTTGTTCCAAACAGAAGACATTCCCGTTGCAAGTATTCCCTCTGTTTTCTGTATTTCAACCACTCTGCAGCAAGACTACTTAGGGAAATGGTCAAATGGACTCTTAGAAATAAACAAACAAGAATACTGTAGGGCTGTAGGTATTATCATCTGTAAATGATTGATTTGAACTGTTTAGAATTCACACTTTTTCCTCTTCTTTGTGTTACAGTACCACATATTTTACATTTTATAAGGACCAAAGAGAGAATTTAGATCTACTTCTACTAGTTCGGAGTGACACCATATACAATTCATATTGAGGCAGACCTTCTAGATAATGTTGCACAAATATAAATTATATAAGAGTATGGCACCACAATGTAATACAATATATTTAAAAAAAGCTGTATTTGTTTAAAATACAGACAGATGTAATTGGACATTTGCAAATACATTACACAATTCCACTTGAGCTGAGCATGACAAGTACCTTTTAACACCAATAGAATAACACTAATAAAATTAGAAGAAATAGCGCATTTTTAGATTCAATGAAGATTGAAGCACTTCACAGTGGTAAATAGGCATATTTATTGCAGAATGAAATTTTGTTCGATGTCTCCCTCTTCTTTGAAAAGGGTGAAAATTGAAAAGAGTGAGATGAAACATTGGAGAACAGGATTTTAAAGGGCATGTTGACAGCTCACTGTAAATTATCAATCATGTTAAAGGTTGGAAAGGGGGTAGATACAGCTATAAAGCACTATTAATGGTATACAGAATACTGTAAAACATAAAACTGCCTGACAGCTATAGGCCCGTGTCTCAATGTACCGCCCATCTCTGGACATTTCAAAAGCTGTTAACATTGTCCCACTGACAGCCTTCAAATTCAGTCCTCCCTGCAGACGTCCCGGTCAAAGAAGATAGGTTTTTCCTGCATAGAGAACATTTTTATCGATATGAAAACCCATTGAGTATATATCGATTTGCATTAAACTTAATACTTCTCCTTAACTTGGATGACTTTAATCTCAACTCCTGAAGGACCTCTCATCTTTTTGAAGGTACTAGCACCTAATCACTTATTTAAAAACGTACTGGAGTATAACACTTATTAATACAACAATCATATGTCCTTGATTTTTAAATAAGCAATGATAATTTACTGATCCCGTTATCTCTCTGGTCAGATCCAAATGTCAATGGCTCATTGCAGTTAGAACCAATTCCAGCTCTATAATAGTAATATCTTTGTGAACACGAGTGTGTTCTACCTCAGAGGTGTGTGTTTTATATAAATGAACTCATGAAAAATAAATAACTGCAGCTGGCTAATAAATACAGCTGTGCACAACAGAAATCACCCAATGTGATTTGTTTAGCTTTCTGTTTTACAAATTCTCTCTGATATCCTTTTATCATTGAAGAGATCTCTGGAAACCAGCTAATTCTGTCCCCCCACCCCCTTCTGCAGAACACGCACACACACTCACACACTGGGCTGCCATCGTGCTGAACCATTTCCTCAGCACTTCATCATGTGCGTGCTCCAGAGCTCTCTCTGGCATTGCTTTGAACTCCCAGATCCAGACCATACACAGCAGGGATGAAGATGAATGACATTTAGCTCAGTGCTGGGTGACTGGCTGCCTCCCAGAGCCAGGGACACTCAGAAGTCACTTGGCTTTACACTGGCGAGGGGCAATCTGAGCCACTGAGTGACAGGCCAGTGTGGAAGGGTGATTGTGCTCCATTTGTTTCCCACGGTAACACAACACACCAGCCCGGTTTGTTTGGAGAGGAACTTGGTCAGAATAGATTACTTACACATAAGAGTGCTGTCTCGCACAATGTGCATTGCAAACACCATTGGTAACGTGGCTGGTGCTCTCTGCTGACTGGGTGAAAGCAGTCTTATGGTTTTAGGCAAGCAATTATATCCTATTTCCATTAAGGCTCATTATAGCAACTCCAGATAAAGCAGGATCTATTCAAAGAAAAAAAAACATAGAAAGTGGGGGTCAGGAAGGGTCCAGAAGCATAAATCTTTCTTTGAGTAAAATAAAGACACTGTGCCTTTAAGAAAGACAACTAACGCTATTGTGATGACTTTCAACTCACACAAAAAATAGTATACAAACTAAACTGCAACTATCTGCACTCCGCAGCTCTGCAGCTGCACTGGGCTCAAACTAAAACTGAAACTGCACTGAACCCCTCGGTGTCCCATTGGCTGATCGACTGAGTGATGAGTGGGGGACGCTACTGCATTCTCAAACTGGTCAATCAGCCAATCAGCCAGTCAGCATCCCTATGTGGGAGACAGGACTCTGGGCCTTTATTGGATGAAGGCCAGTCTACCTGCCTTGTCATATGCCCTTGCGAAGCTTCTTTATGGGATCCTATTAGAGCCATCTTTGAATCCACACTGCAGGTTGTTTAGCTTAGTGAGAAGACATTTTAACACATGGATACTTTAACCTGTGCCCAATGATATTAAAATAATCAGATGTTTGCTTTCTCATCTCCCACACGTGAATCTTCAAACAGGATGAGCGTGAGTGTGAATTTGACACTGAAAGGATGTCACTTGTGTAGTATGTAACTGTTAAGATTTCAGCGTTAATGGTAAAAAGAACATACGCACAGGTTTGAGCGGTTAGCTGTTGCATTTGAGTTGGAATCATCCTTTAATTTCGCAAATGATCTAAATAAGTCTTTAAAACCTTGCCGTTGAAGTACGTGCTCTTGGTCACTAGGTAAACCGGGGGATTTGTTGCATGGTTTTTTCAGTTTTTTTCCTGCTTATTAAAAATCACAGCAGATGCAGGCAACTCAGGTTTCAAAATTTAGCTTGGCAGTGACCCAAATAGGCAACGAGAAATAATGGGCTGCATGTTCCATACTGTGCTGCTGGAGACAAAGCCTGTCAGTGCCCTTCAAGTGAGCATTTGGTTCCTCCTGAGGTGGAGAGTGTGGGGGAGGGGGGTGGGGGGGTTACAGCTTATCCTGTTACCTAGGAGAGGCCTCCCACCACCAAGCCACGCAGAATACAGATCTGCAAGCACGCCGTCCTCCTCGGGGACAGTTCACTGTTCATTGCAGTGAGCTATGGAGGGATATGCATTCACAGTAGGAGCTGCATTAGCATTCCAGGGTATAATCCACTCTGCTAGCCACTGTTCTTTATGTGCTACATCTGTGGCTTTCATGTGTTTATTTGTTTTGAGGGGGTTTTGTTTCAAGCCACCTGTTTCACAAGGTGCAAAATAAATGTGTGTGTGTGTGTGTGTGTGTGTGTGGGGTTATTATTTTAATGTGAATACATATTTATTTTCTTCTTTTGAAATGGCCTCCTTGTTTACAAATGTATACTTTTCCTTCCCAGTTCCTCATTGTTTACTGCTTTCTAATGTCAAGACATCACAGGATGACAGTATTTCTTCCCCTATTTGCACGATACTCAAAATTGTAAATGGGTTTTTGTGGTTTCATAACAAAAATAGTGCCTACAATGAGCAATCTACTTCACCCCCTTTAAATTTGTTTTTTTTTTAAACTAACCTTTCACTCAAGGTTTTAAAATACAGCACGGACACAGGGAAGGATCTTTGTCACACCTCAATTTGATAGCTGATATTTAATTAAGACATCAGCTTCATCAGCCTGTGGCTCACCAGGATTAGCCTCAGCTGGATTTCTCAGCAGCTCAGTGGCGGCACTGGGGAATCCCCTTAGATTGCGTTATGTAAAGTCCCAGGGTGACCAAATATTGCTTCCTGCTTATTGTCTCATTTGCTTCTGCTGAATAAAATGCAGTTCGGAAGGCCTTTGGGGGCGGCCTTGCTTATGGATTAAACTGCCTGCTTAACTGAAAATTATATTAAAAAACAATGTTTTTTAGCGCTTTCTTAATTACACTCTGGGGTCTGGCACACTACTTAATGTACTCATAAAATAAGCAAAATAACAAAGTGCTACTGCAATTCCTACTTGAAACCTCGCCTGCTACTCCTGTGGAAATATGGTAACCATCATCTCATTTCTTGTAGGCTATAAACAACTCACGGTGATGGATTGAGGGAGAGAGTTCGCGGGCTGTATATGAAGCTTCAAAATGTGAAAATCATCAAGTGGAATCTGACATGAGGGAGCCCACCTGGAATGCAATAATTCAAACTGTTCAGAAGTGTAGGTCAGCCTCAGGCCCAAGACCGCATGGGTTTAACATACAGAGTACAGAACTGCCAAGGGATATTACTCTGCCTTTGGAAGCGATGCTCAGCGCGTTGGGAGAATATTGGTCCTGCATGCGATGTCATACAGAGTGGGAGGGGTAATCACTCAGACACAGCAAACGTCTACATAATTTGGGCAGCTTAGCCCAATTTCATTGATCATTGTAGAAGATTTCAGTACAAGATATTATTCTTCCCTGTAGGCCAAACAGTGAACTTATCATCTGCCAAGCGAAAAAGTATTGATAGATTCTTAAATTGAGAAAGTGCTGCTAATATCCCCAGGCTTCATAGAATATTCATGCACCATCTGGAAGCAGATCCAAAGAGTTCAAAAAGCGAAAGGCCAAGCCTATTGTTTAACAGCGGGTTCTGGCAAAGGCTCATAGATCAGTCAATCATAGGCTTCTGGAGGATGCAATTGATTATTTCTGGATAACAAAATGAGTTAGTCTTTATTTTTGGCTTTAGAATGAGTTTCTCAAAAAAGCAGTACTCCATATCCTATCAGATGTTAAAAAGTGTAAATATGGCCTCCCAAGTAGTAAACGTGCTCCTATTGGCTGGACAGACTGGCCTGGACTCCAGCCTTTGTCATTGCCTCTTTGGCTGGGAGTTCCTAGTGGGCAGTGCCCAATTGGCTGAGCGTCCCACACTCTGGGAGTGGGGGTGGAAGCCAGTTGGGGAAGTCTCACTTCTCTGTGGATGAGCGACTCCAGGGGCTTCTCAGACGCCTGCAAGTTCAGGGTGTTAGCTGTTGTATCTGCATCAAATCCTCCCATGGGTGTGATAGATTAACTGCATGCATTCTGGCCTTGTTGTGAAATAAACAAAGAGGGCTTCAACGGCATGCATACCAGAGGGCATTGAGGGTCATTGGTCTCCTCCCTCTTGAAGCTGCACTGACGTCAGAGCAGGCAGTGGTGGGGTGAGAAGGGTGGGGGGATTAAGTGTTAGCAATTATAAGAAGCATTGTCTATCCAATCGTATTTAATATGGCCATGGAAGTCATTAGATTGGCCAATGAGAGATGTCAGAGGGGCAAAGTGTCCTCTGCATGGTGACTGTCTTTTAGGGATTTCATAGATTACCTCACTGTGACAGGGCCATAACCTGTGCCTTAGAGTCCCAAACATTCAAGGATCCAGCTGTGTGTGTTTGTCTGCTCTCCATTGAGGTGCTGGGGTCTAAGGTTAAGGAAGAGGATGTTATCCTCACTGTATCTGAGAAGGCCAAACGTTTATCAAGGTTATATCCTGCAAAACATACAAGTTACAGCAACAGAAGGAATGAATAGCTTTTTCTACTGAAGTCTAGCATTGGAAACTAAAGTGTTTGGATTTTATGCTAATGCCTGAGGTGTTATGACCATGCAGCATTTATGCATTTTTTTGTTAGTACAGAGGATTCAAGGACAGATCAGGTTCTCTGTCTGAAAGTGTCTGAGAGGACCACAATTGTGTTCAAATGCTGAGGCTGTTTGGCACAAATAGGCTGCTATTTTAAGTGTTTTCACTATCAGAAGAGTTTAAATGCACAAAGGCAAGGCCTGACCTGACTCTAAGTGATTCACAAGAAAAGACAGTCAGAGCAGCTGCACTGCAGGTTAAGACTGGAAGGAAACGACAACCTGCTAAGGCAGAGGAAGAAGACATAAATTAAGTTAGTAAAAGAGAGAACATTGGAGCTGTAAAAAAGGCAGGAGGGGTCTTGGACCTGAACCCAGAACGATGTGTTGCAGCCACATAAACAGCAGGCAGTGATGACAGCTCATTGTGGAAGAGGTCCATCTAGTGGGGGAGGAACAGCTGAAGAGTCATGCTGTAGTTCAGGCAAATCAAGAACACTCTAGTCATATAAGACTTGGACAAGGGAAGATCAGTTATCCTTTCCAATGCAGTCCACCTAAGATGTTGTACTGTCTACAATAATCCACAGACATGTGGAAGGGAGAAACCTTCTGCTGCAGGATCTGAGAAGCACTTGGAGGCAGCAGGCGCCACTTCGACAGAATCCAAAATGGCCTCCAGCCATGGATGATAAAGCTGGTGCCACGAGGAAGAGCTGGAGGAAAAGAGAATAGAAAGGAACAGGTCTTTACAGCCATTGTCCAGAGAATCAAGTTTGTTAATCAAGGAAAAACAAAAAAGAGGTCAATCTGCAACAACACCCAATATGCTTGGAATAAAACAGCAATGTCAGATGAGAGTTGAATTGGACAATAAAATAGTTTCCCCACAGCATTACAGTGACAATCTATTCATTCTTAATTCAGCAAACAAACAAACCAACACAAGAGCAATAACAATTATACACATGCATGCAATTATAAATATGTAATATGTAATCATATTATTATAAATACTATACATATTTGTCATTCCATGTTATCATTAAATGCTTAAGTCATGCAGCAGAGTTCTTTGAATACATCCTGACCACGGAGAGTCACTTAAACTTAAACTGGATATTTTAAATTGTTTTCAGGGTATTACATTACTCTTGTTAGCATATATGTATTTATCTTGTTTATTTGTTTATTTAGTTAGTTACTTAATTATTTGTTAGGTATTTAATTTGTTTCTGTCTTTGTTATTTGCTATCATGCAATAATATTATTTATTTATATATAATAACACAATCACGGAATCACACAAATGAATTGGTAGATGCAGTGAACTCTCTTCAGCCTACACTGCCTCCACTTCACCACTTGAGGGTGTCCATGGCTAGGCTAACACTTTGCACTTTGCACTAACTGCTTTTCAGTTCAGGTAATTTTAACAAAGAAGGTACAGCAAAGCCCTACAGCACGCAACACAAACTGTATTTGTATCACTGCGCCACAGTAAAACATCGTAGGCCTATTAATTAGTGGTAGTGAATAATGTAAATATATAATAATAATGAGACGAAGGTTAATTTTTAACATTTTTTTTTTTTTGCAGAGAGCACTATTGCCAATCTGTTAGTGTGTTTGTTGTTTATTCTCCAGTTTGATGCCTGGTATAAATTCCAAATCAAATCAATATGAATTAATTACTTTCTGGAACTGAAACAAAACGTTTTGAAAGAGAAATCTGGGGTTCAACAAAATGACACATTTAGAACTCACAACTCTCTCTTTTACCACATCATCAGTCAAGGTCAGTCAATGTGTTTTTTATGCCATGATGACAATATTTCATTATTTCAAAAGCAAATGTTTGTATGTTATAACAAAGATTTTCCTTTGAAAATCACACATTGTCATACATTGATCATGACAAATCACACACATAAAATATTGCTTATAACTTGCTCCTTACTCTAAAGCTAACACAAAGTTTGAGCCCTAAACCCAGCCCATACATCTACCCTGAACACATTATTTAAGGCAATGGTTAAATCTTAAACCTAATTTGATTCCAACACTTACACCTATCCCATCCTTTATTTATCCCAAGACCTATCTTTATCCATAACTTGATCTGTCTCCAACACTACATGAAACCCAATCCTAATACCTTAGCCTATCTCTGAGCTGACCCTTTTCCTGTGTGCAAATCCTTACAGGAAATTGAACCTTCTTCCTATTCTTCTGTGTATTCTAATAATCTTAATCCTAATGCAAACCCATACCAATACCCAACCCAATCCAAGAACAGCCTAGTCATAATTGAAGACATCCCAGCAGTTCTCTCAAACACACAGGAGCTAACACTTACCATTTTGTCCACACCCAAACAACAATATGAACAATATGAACTTTTAGTGGATAAGAATATCCCTTCTTGCTGCTCCACAGCTTCACAATACCCCAAGATACAAAGTGACCCCCCAGCTAAACATGCTTGTTATAACCCCCACACCATCTCTGGGAGTGCTACAGCAATTTACCCTCCTAAGGCCTATATATCTTGATGGCAGGGGGACCACCCTTCTGTAAAACACTTACACAATTACTTAAGCTCAGCCTAATTCAATAGGATGGGGTGTGACGAGATCTCTGCAAGAGTAATGTACACATATATTCACATTGCATTTCCATAGCATGATGACCAGATGGCCAGAAAAAGGTTAGAACACATTGTGACACAAACCCATAGTTTTCCTGAGGGTATATCCAGGGAGATCCCATGGGCAAATAGAACCAAATAAATTCAGATATAAAATAAATGGCAAAGGCTTGAGCTCTGTGTCTGGTGCCATTCCCTATTAGATTACTAAGATTTGTTTATATCATGTTGGAGGACAGTATTGCAGACAGATTGCCATTAGGGGAATAATCTTGTTGTGCTGGACTAAGTAAGAAACTAGTACAGCACGGCACCATGGGATATTTTCTGAAGTCTGAAGCCTCTGTTGATGGAGCCCCACAAATTCAATACTGAAGTAATCAGCACATGCACTGCTTTTCTGCTTTTCTGGTATTCATTGCTAGCTCAGTTTCATTGGAGTGACTTGATCAGGAAGTGATCGGCAGAGATGGAGGTTAGTCAGATTGTCCTAATTTATCCCTGGAATTCTTAAGGTCCTATAAGGTGGTGCTTCTAATATCTGCAAACATTTCAAGTACTCTCATTGCTCAGCTTACCATGTGTAAAGCACAGTGATAGGTTAATCGTGGAGTGGCTCTTTCTTATGTCTTCAGGGACTGGAAAACTTTGTGTGATTGAAGAAAACTTAAATGTGGCAAAGTTCTAAGACGTGCTACTGAACAAACATATAATTACTGACGATCGGCTTGTTTGACAGCATCACACTAGCTTGACAATTAACCAAAGCACAGAAGCTAGTCAAAAACATAATTACTGATGTAGAAGTCCATTGAAGTACTGGACTGGTTATTACAATCACTCAACCTGATTCCTATTGAAGTCTAAGGATGCCAAGAGTGCCATGAAACCTACCATTTAAAAACCACTCAAAGTTGCTTGTGTCGAGGAACTGTGAATAATTTTACAAGACAGAAGCTGACAGGTATAAGAGCAGATTTAGATCTGAGTCCACTGTGCTGAAGAAGTAAAGGAGAACACATTTGTATGGAAGATGAGAATAACATCTACACACAGCAGCCACCAGGGGGATGAAAGAGGCTGTGGCACCTTAAGAAGGCAGCCTGGTGTAGCAGGTGCGTTCAGACCCTCACAGATTCAAACCATTATTTCAGCAATACCTCACAGTTCCTGCTGCGCACAGCCCCAGAAGAGTTACACACCTGATTTAAAAGGCTGGTCACCCGATACAGAAACTTTGAACCCTCTATCCACTCCAGAGGGGATGACTTCAATGCAACAGGCTAATATACCACAATCTCTCTTACACTGTACCCAACTAATCTCCACAGCAGCCTCATCCACTGAATGGCATCAATCTCATCAATATGGTTTAAAGATATTTTCTGGTCCAAAGATATCTAATGTCAACTCTTCAACCAAGTATTCCCCAAGAAACAAAGAGCATGACACAGTATCCCATCTACTCCTACTACCTAGTTATTGAAAACAGTTCAGTTTCTGAGATCTAGCTCAATTAAATCCAAGGCAGAACAGTCTGTGACACTGAATGCTACCTATTAAAAGCACATTTTAAAACCACAATTTTATACCTAAACAAAGTAGACAAAGGAGAATAAAAATAGATGTCCTTGGCCCAACTTTGAGACTGTGACAGTATGAGAAAGTGAAAAGTCAAATGGACTTAATCCCCGCACCTCACCACCCATGCTGTCCAGAATTAAACAAAACAGTATATAAAAATAAGATGATTTAAACAAACTCATATTATGAATTTGCTTGAATGGTCAATTGTAGGGCTGACATATCTATTTTGGGTAAATCATGGTCATTTTAAAAGGCAGGTATTTATTATTTTCAAAGTAATGTTATGGTTTTAAGGAAGCATTGATGTTTGTAAGCATGCATTGTTAAATTAATGAATGAATGATTGTACAATGAATGAATTATTGAATTAAGACATCTCATTTATAAAACTTGCTTTGATGTAATATGCTCCTGGGAACTATTCGTCTGTGTCATGTAATCAGTGCTATGTCTCCTTTGGGATTGGAATTATCATTTAAAAATGTGCATGCATTACACCAGCTGCCTCAAGTTCATACACAGGTCACTGTGCAGACTACACTATGGCTACTTTAATATTCATGTATTTGTTTCTAAATTAACTTACTTGAGTCCCTGAAATGTCTTGCACAATCATCTACATACTGGTAGATAATAACAATCGATACCATATTGTAATACTTGGCGAGGGGCAGAAGGGTAGAACCCAGGTGCAGAGAAGCACAGAGTAGTTGGTAGTCAGACGTGGGTCGAGGGCCAGCAAATGGAATCTATAGGGCAAGGCAAGAGGAGCAGCAGGAAGACAGGCAATCGTGCAAACAAGTCCGTAGAGGGTGATCCGGGAAGCGATCTTCAAAAGGAGGCAATAAGAGGTTGAAAGGCAGTAGCAATCAAAAGAGATGGGTAATACTTAGAAATAACTCTAGGGAGAGATCAAGACTTAGCATTGAATGCTGGGAACAGGGGGTTTAAATACAGAACAGAGGGAAGCAGGGGACAGGGATGTGTAGTGTTGGGCCAATGGGAGAAGAGTGTAAATGGTGCAAGTGCACAAGGTGCTGAGGAATGTTAATGGGATGATTGCTGGGGAATGTGAGAGACAGGGTTAGTACTCTGGAGATGATGACCTCTGGTGGTGAACAGGGGAAGTGCAGAGCACAGATGTAACAGAACCCCCCTTCCACTGGCGGCTCCTGATGCCACTGGGGGTCAGAGGTGCGGATGTCCATAAGGATGAGGAACAGGATCTGCCGGGTGGTCCCTGTGGAAGTCTGACAGAAGGGAAGGGTCGAGGATGTCAGATGCTGGGACCCATGATCTCTCCTCCGGGCCATAGCCTTCACAGTCCACAAGGTACTGGAAGCAACCCCATAGATGACAGGACCGCAAAAGAGACTGAACCGCATAGGCAGGACCATCTTCAAGTTTGATGGGAGGAGGAGAATCCAGGGGATCGATGTCCAGATGGCAGGGGTCAGTAACTGCAGACTTGAGAAGAGAGACATGGAACATGGGAGAGATGCGCATATGAGGATGGAGTTGAAGCCGGTAAGACACAGGATTGATCTGTCAGAGGATTTTATAGGGTCCAATAAAGCAGGGACTCAATTTCTTGGAGGGCAGGTGAAGCTGAATGTCCCGTGTTGAGAGCCATACCTCCTGGCCGGGTTGAAACTGGGGAACCAGTCTACGGCGACAGTCAGCTTGTTTCTTCTGCGCCAAATTACACATTGAAGACAGACCTGGGCAGCTTGCCAAACCTCCTCACTGCAACGTTACCATTCGTCAACCTATGTGACATCTGTACGATTGTCCATGCCAAGAAACAAGGAGGGTTGATAACCGATCACACGTTGGAAGGGCGTGAGACCTGTAAAAGAGTGTATTGGAGAGTTTTGTGCGTACTCCGCCCAGGGAAGAAACCTGCTTCATTCAGTTTGGTGATGGCTGCAGTAGGTGCGGAGGAAACGTCCGATCTCCTGGTTGAGGTGCTCCGTTTGTCCATTGGTCTGTGGGTGGTAACCTGATGAGATACTGATATTGACATTCAGTAAACGGAAGAAAGCAGACCACACCACAGAAATGAACTGGGGACCACAGTCCAAGACAATGTCTTAAGGCAACCCATAAAACCAAAATAACTGGTAGAAAAGACATTCAGTGGTAGCATGAGCAGTGGGGATGAGCCGACAAGCCTTTGAAAATCTGTCCACAGCCACGAGGATGATGGTGTAGTCACTAGAGTTGGGGAAATCAGTGAGGAAATCAATTGCTATGTGGGACCAGGGTCTGTGTGGAATGGGGAGAAGTACCAGAAGGCTGGCTGGGAGTTGGCGAGGCGGCTTGGCTTGGGCACATGAGGGGCATGCAGCAACAAAACGTGTGACATCCTGAGGTAAGGAAGGCCACCAAACCTTTTGTTGAACAAGGGTGAGAGTGCAATGGACACCAGGATGTCCTGAGGTGGTGGAGGAATGGAGCCAGTGAAGAATGTGGTGACGTACAGAAGAGGGGACACTGATGGGAAGCAGAACATGTGGATGGAGCGGGTTCCATAACGAGGGCTTGCTATATGTGATCCATTATGTCAAATGGGAGCCACAATGCAGGATGGAGGTAAAATGGGATTTGTGGAGTCAGGGATGGAGTGCGAATCGTTTAGTCGGGAGAGAGCATCCGCCTTGATATTCTTTGAGCCCGGGCAATAGGTGAGCGTGAAGAGGAAGTGTGTGAAAAACAAAGCCCAGCGTGCCTGACGGGGGCTAATTGCTTCACAGAACGAATGTACTCAAGGTTGTGGTGGTCAGTGAGGACCAAGAATGAATGCTGGGAATCCTCCAACCAATGCCTCCACTCCTCAAAGGCAAGTTAAATGGCAAGAAGCTCCTGGTTGCCAATGTCATGGTTATGCTCTGCAGGAGAGAGGTTCCTATAGAAGAAGGCGCAGGGGTGGAGTTTCGATGGAGAGCCGTGACGTTGTGATAACATGGCTCCTACGCCATTTTCAGATGCATCAACTTACAAAGGGGATAGTGGGATCCTTTAGAGCAAATGCTTTAGGATGGGTGCAGTAGTAAAGAGTGCTTTGAGTAGGACAAAGGCATCAGTAGCTGCTGCTGTCCAGGTCAGAGTGCGAGCAGAGCACTTGAGCAACGATGTGAAGGGAGAAACCACGGAACTGAAGTCTCAGATAAAGTGCCTGTAGAAATTGGCAAATCCCAGGAATCTGTAATTCCTTTACGTTCATCACTGACTTTAGTTTCAACAGGGCTGAGAAGTTCATTCTATTTATCATTGCTGTTGATTGGCTCCAACGTACCTTTTGTAAGTTTGAATAGGAGTGTAGATGTTTTACACTGAATTCAAGATTTGGACAAAAACTTCAGCTGAAGACTAATCCCCAACATTTCTCAAATGACGATCATACATTTTACAGACTTTCCAAGGGTGCAGGTTAAAGTTAATGCTGAGTCAAAATGAACTCTCATGTCTCTATGTTTGGACCCACGAATAACGTATATACTATTTATAAGATTGACTGAATTGAGAGTCAAAGTTGAATCTTAAACATACTTTTATCCAAAAACCCAACGTTTTGTTTTATCCAAATATAATTTGAAATGTAACCATCAAATTAATATTATTCCAGCAACAGATTTTACTTTGTAGCAACAGAACTGAAAATTATAACTTCATATCATTCTTCCCAGAGAAAGAATATATATATATATCCAACAATGCTGGTTCCAAGATCGATGCCTGTAACACTCCAAAAGGAATGCAAAGGCAATACTAAAAAATGAAATAAAAAATCTTCAGACTACATAATTGTACTCAAATGTAAATCTTGTATTGTCCTCCTACACTATCCTGTTTAATTAGTTTGCTTTAAAAGAAATAATAATCTTCCTAAAGTTGGCAGATGTATTGACATTTTGTTTTATTACATTGCGTAAAGATTTTAGTGACTATGAGATCCTTTAGACAGATACTTTATTGCTGTGGTGCCACCTCTCTTAAAGTAGCCTATATCATTCTCCTCTGATTCTTTTTCATTATTACACTCTTTTATTTATGCTGCCCCTCATTAAGAAAATTAAGTAATCACCATAACTTATAATTAATTAGCAATGTTGTCACATACGCATACTGTTAAATTTGCCCCTCTCCTTTACCTCTTGATTGTTGCTATAACAACTGGTGGTCCACACTGATAATCCCACCAGAAGCAAAGAAACCAGTGACAACATTTCATAAACATCAAGCATGCCGTTCCAGTTCACATCAACATAGAAGACTCAGATTGTATCAATATTAATTTGATTTATATCTGTAGGGGAAAAAAGCAAACTAAACTAAAACAAATTGATAACAAGGTCTGTTGGTAAGAGTCTTATTTATACATGTTACAACTGTTTAATTATTAATGTTTGGTTATTTTACAGCTCCAGTAGAGATGTATTTGAGAAGAAGACTGTTGCAATGTGCTGAACCATAGAGGTAGTGATATAACATTTCGGGGGGAATGTGGAGATTTTGTAAAGACATTCATTCTATTTTTCTGCCTCATGCAATTCCAAGGTGACTACTTGGTAGAGGGTTTATTTTTTAATATCTTTATGATCACAAGCCCAAACCCAGAACAACTTAAAATTAGAAGAAAGAAAGAAAGAAAGAACAAAAATCTACTTTAACTCCACTGCATCTTAGATAAAGGTTTGCACTTAACATAGCCAGTGTTGAATTTATGTATTATTTTCTTATTATTATCAGAGTTGGGGTTAACGTGTAACGTAACACGCTACTGTATTATTACTTATCTTAATAACGAGTTAATATAACGCGTTACAATGTATTCGTTACTTTCCGTAAAAAGTAAACGAGAGGTTTCTCGCCATTTTTCATTGAGTAACTGTCAATCATTTTTATGCAGCCAATCACTTTTCAGGAAAGTCTTGACAATCACAGCCAATCAGTTGCAGAAGACATTTGTCAAGGCGGGACTCGTTCAAGGTTCATGTAATTTAATACAGACAAGTGCACACCTTTGCCAAGTATTCTGCTTTTTTATTTCCAGATATGTCACTTTAATTTCTACGTTGATATATATATATAAATCTCAATTAAAGTTGTACATTCTCATGCATTGTTAGTTGCTAAGATTTCCATGTAACAATACATTATTATTATTATTTTTTTACCAACAGTGTACATATCATTGACATACACACGTTATCACACACACACACACACACACACACACACACACACACAATGGGAAATGCTGTCGTTTCATCTGTGTTGGGCGACAGAACCATTATGATTCGAAAAAGCCAATTCACTCATGTATCAAATAAATTAAAAATAGAGAGAATAACCCATATGTAGTAGTGGAATTGCATGCATGTAAATCTCTTCAACATATGTGTATTAATTAACCATAATCACTACACTTTGATCCACACAAACACAGGGAATTCTTTCAAGTCTAGTTTTCTCTGTCGTTTTCAGTTGCAGTACTCTTTGACGCTTATAGCTGCAATGGGGGTGCTTTACTTTATTCATTATAAATCTATGTATATATTCAATCACATGGGAGGGTCATATATGTATCACCATGAATAACCTAAGGAGGCGATTGCCTTCTAGCTTTCTTAGGACCTAGAAGAGATTTGGCACCGTATGGGAGGACTGAAGGCGCACAGCTCACGCCTCCTACTGAATCAGAGTCACACCAAAGAGCTTCGGCGTCCTTGGGAAAATCTAACGTCAGGAAAAAGTCATCTGTGCTCTCCTTGCATAATGGGATTAGTATGACATACCTACCGCGTTCAACATAATTAAACAACCGCGATAGTCATCAAGAGCTGAGCAGAAGGTAAGACATCGGTGTTTGTGTGGAAATCATACGTGTGGGTACCATTGCAGCAAACGGGGATTTGTTCTGCCTGCAGAGCCGTTCAGCACCTCTCGCCGCGGACAGCTCTCATCCGCACTCCATCTGCAACTCTCCATCCCTCCATCCTCCACCCCTCCGTGTAGCGACGCCAGAGTGCATGAGATCTCGACATCGTTGTGTTTAGTCCTGCTTGATGTGTTAATGCATGCTGATGGATTTTAAAAAAAGAAACACGAGTGCAATGTCGTTTTTTTTTCTTGGTTTTTGTCTGTGTGTATTTCTTAAAATCAGAGGTCAATTGAAGCGATTCAGACATAACGCACCATTATGGGATACAAAGAAAAGTTTTGGCCACTGAGGTGAAACCGGAGACTGGGACAGAATCGTGCAGCTTTATTCACAGATTAAATGAGCAGATGGCCATGCAATGGTCGAAGTTGTATAGCTGCGTCTTCCAAATGTGTCGTCAACCGGACACCTTGTAGTAGATAGGACACTGAAAAAGGCAATAGTAAGTATTTCGGATCTGGTATAACACATTTATTTGAATCACCTGCCACTCCACACTGTCTGCCTCTTCTGAACCATATGCCCAATTTAAATGAACGTCATTGCACAATTCAATATTCACATGGCGTGTTTTTGATAGATCAAATCACAATGCAACTGATTACTCTGAGAAACAAGTATCGGGTATATACATACCATACAATCAAAAGTGTAAATTGTATGCACGTATTTCACCATAGGGACAGAACTCAATTATGTTTGCACTTGTTAGCTCAGTTCTACTAGGATGTAGTATTATTGTAATTTGCACTGATAGTATTTACTGCACTTTGTAATGTGTTGAAAGTCGCCTTGGGCAAGGGCATCTGCTAAGACATCAATATTTATAATAATTACTTGTAATACATTTAAATATATGGCACAATTTAAAACACTTAAACTGCCTTTAAGCAATGGTTCTCGGTTGAAACTGCTCACAATAGATCAATCGATAAATAGACTAGACAAGTTGCAACGTTTCTGGTATTTAATTTACTGTTGGTAACACAAGCATAAAGCCATAGGTTGTTTCCATACTTTTTATTTAACGTATTATAAATACCTTCTTGAACGTAATCACAACGTGGCTCTGAAATGTTTAAATTGCTTCGTATTTTATTGTTTTAAGAAAAACTAAAAACAGAGCCAATATGTTGGCAGAAGGAGCATATCAGAAACACGTATTGATGGGTATTGTACAGTATTTCGCTGTATGCCATTTGCATAATTTCAGTCATATCTTAAATAATATAATCAGGACCTGTCTTGCTGATGAGTAGTGACAGATGTTTGAAAATACATCTGAGGACTCCAAGTATAGCAATATACCCCAAGGGAAGCAACTTGTGGTTGAAGGGTTTGATTTTCAACAGGATAATGACTCTAAAACACATCCATTCTAACCCAGATTACTTAAATTGGTTAGATGTATAAGAAGTTTTGAAACGGATGCAGTGGTTTTGTCAGTCCCCTGACTTTAATCCCACTGAATTGCACTGGGATGATCTTGACAGTATAATGAGAAAGACTTCAACCAGCATAAAACATTTGGAGTATAATGCCAGAGATGCATATTTTGAGAATTTCAACAAAATTCAGTAAGAATATCAATATTAATATGTCTTTCTTGTTTCACAGAAACATTGTCCACATCTACATTATGGTATTTAAATGATCCCCATTCCCTTGATAGGTTTTATGTTCTGTCTTACAAATTAAAATAGGAAGTTATGATTCACAGTAATGTTTTTTTTTTTTTTAAGCATTTGGAATTTTAAAATCATTTGAGCCCCTGATGGGAGTACAGTCTACAACTCACGTGTAAATCACAAAGTAACAGTTTTCATTCCTGTTCCTATACTATACATTATGTCCCGCTTCTGTTCAGTGGCTTCATTAAGTATTGACTGGGTTTGGAATAGTTTTTGAGCAAGGTGTGCATCTTTGTGATATGAGCAAATTGCAAAGATGTCTGCCTGTGTAATTGGTTGAAACTGTATGAACTGTTTGTAATTTAGTTAACTTCTTAATGGCAAATTTTGTTGTATTTACTTCTGTTGTCCACATTGTAGGGACAGGCATGCGGTGGATTTGGCTGGAGTCAAGCTAACCTCTTTCATATTGAGAAAATGATCATCTGATATTGGCCAGCTTTGGGGATCTGTACACCGAATCTTTCCAACAATGCACAGAACCTTATCTATACCTGGATGTTAATGTAAAGCCTTGTGCCAGTGAATACTAACGAGTGGAGTTACCCTGCGAGTAACAAAATGACCCATTTACAAGCTGGACTTAGTTCTGAGACTATAGATAAAGCTCGTTTAGAACTGAACGAGAACCCGGACACCCTGCACCAGGACATCCAGCAGGTCAGGGACATGGTTATTACCCGACCTGATATTGGATTTCTGCGCACAGATGACGCTTTCATTTTGAGGTTCCTCAGAGCAAGGAAATTTAATCAGCTGGAGACCTTCAAACTGCTGGCCCAGTATTTCCAATACCGTCAGCAGAATCTGGACATGTTTAAAAGCTTTAAGGCAGATGACCCAGGGATCAAGCGTGCCTTGATGGATGGCTTCCCAGGTGTCTTGGAAACTCTTGATCAATATGGCAGGAAGATCCTCATCCTCTTTGCTTCCAACTGGGACCAGAGTAGGTAAATGTTTACATTGTATTTATTATGTGTTGAGTCTTCAAAGAATATTCGGATCCCTCAATGCTGACACAAGGCATTTACTGCTTAGGGACTCACATGAAAAAGACTACATTTAAAGTCTATATCATGATCAGGGGGAAAACACAGGAAAATGTGGATTTTTGTTCTGATACAATTAATAGATGCTTGAATGGCTACACAGTTTTCCCCATATTGATAATCACTAATTCCTCTCACAGCTTTACCGCTAGGCAGACGAAACTCTTTACAAAACATTTAGGATACAGTTCCTTTGCCCATTTCCTGTAATCAATGATTATTCTCTCCATATTCTTGTGCTGAACAGTGAGGTCCCATCATGGTCCTAAAGCCCCAATACATTATTATTTTGTTCCAACAATCATTAACTCTTTCCATAGATTTTGTGCTAGACAGATGAAACTTTGCTTGTTCTTTTTTTACCTGATGTCATCAATACGTATTGGTGAATGCTCTTGACATTCGGAACACAGTCCAGCAGTGTATTGGTAGTATAAACATATACGTGAGTATAATATGTTGATCAAACATGAGGCTCCTAAGACTGTAAAGTGCAGTGTAAGCACATGGGACATCCTTATTCATAGACAACAGGTAAGATTCATGCACACACACAAATAATAACACAAATACTCTCACACACACACACACACACACACACATTCCCTGAGAAATCATGGCTTTGGGTTTGTGTGTAGTAATTACAGTGCCAAAGCTTGCAAACAACTAACTATTCAATAATATGGAGGCATTTTGGCTGTCCCTTAGTCCCTTTATCCCCTACAACACTTGTCCCCTACCACAGTTTGTTGTCACCTAATTACACATTTTGTTTTCTATTAAACATTTAGTATAGTGTGGTGTACCATGGTGAAATCACAGTAAAGTGTAGTTTAGTCTACTGTGGTATAAACACAGTACAATGTAGTGTGGTGTACCTTGGTATAAAACCAGTAAAATGTATTGTGGTCTTTTTGTATTTATTTTGAAATATAATGATATACAGTACCTCTGTCTGTTCTCTACAAAGTAAAGCTCACTCTCCACTCTATCTGCTGTTACAGTGCTGTCCATTTCCAACTGATTACACAGCCGCAGTCGTGACAGGAAAGATAAGGAGCCAGCCCTGTTCTCACCCACTACACTGATTGAATTCGGCTGAAGTGCGGGACACTTGCTTCACGTGCAGACAAATTGTAGTTCATATCGAAATGCTATCAGAAATTCATTTTTATCTGTGAACATCAATGATTGCTTTTAAATCCAAAATATTCTGCTGTAGTAAATTCAGAAATTCACAATTGCAGTTAGACTGTTATTCAGTAGTCCAAATCAAATGATGGATGAGAAACAAATATTCATTTTATGGTCATATTTGGGTTTTAAAAATACCCAATATAGTTGTATCCTGTATTTTGTATAGAACAGTCCTGCTTGGATATTGAACACCATCATGAAGCTTTAACTTACTGTCAGCCCAACTCAAGGGATGCAGGACTCTCAGCTTCATGTGTCTTACACTGCTGAACTGCAGCACAAAACACCCCTACGCTGTCTCCCCCTTCCCTTGACCACCTGCTGTCACATTATCCATTATCCTTCAACCACTAAATAAGAGTGGCCCTTTCAAGACAATAATATAAAAGTGCCAAACATGATTAAGAGTTTCATTTTTTAATCTTTCTTCAACAGCTATGTAGAAATGCTGTGTCTCTTTGATTATTTCAATGTTCCAAATAACCTACCCAAAGATGTATTTATAGTTATATAGTTATAGCAGTAATTAATAGAACATTATAAAACAAATACAAATTTAATTCACTATGGAAATCCACTTTCTTGTCAAAATGTTACAGGCATAAAAGACCACCTGCTGAAGCTGCCCTTTGTGTGCTTGGAAAATGTTTATATTGATAGGTACTGAATGTTAGAGCTCCATAGGGTTTATGTGAAAAAGATTAATTGGAATCCAATTAAAAAAACAGTGTGAATGTTAGGTTTCACCTGCATACTGCTAACCCTACTTATTATAGGTATTAAATACCATATAGTTGAAAAATGTAAAGCAATATTGCAATGTTATGATGATAGAACCCAGTAAACACCAATGGCTAAAGAGTTATCTTGCATTCTGTATTTAGAAGATCATTTTGTTGCAAATATGCTGTCATATTTTGCTGAATTTTGTAACTGCAGCGAATGAGAGTTAGGAGCTTTAAGAGTACAAGACTGTGTGAGATTGGGGTGCTGCAGTAAAAAAATCAGATCAGAATATAAACAGACAGCAGATTACAGACAGATCGGAACCTGCATATAATCCTCTTTCCATTTGAAGTCAAGATTGAATAATATTACACTCAGGAGATTATGATGCACTGCTATATGTAGCCAAACAGATATTGTAATATTGTAGAGCTTTAAGGATATGTAATAATAATAATAATAATAATAATAATAATAATAATAATAATAATAATAATAATAATATGTTCCACATTTGAGCATTTGGTGTTGTTACAGTTGTCAGTCATTTGAGTAATGGCAGAGGGACAGAAAGAAAAAGGAGGTGAAAGGTCAAGGGGCTGTGATGTGTCAAGGCAAGCTCTTAACAAAGAGAATTTTAATGGGAAAATGAATTTCCATGGGATTCAACTCCAGATAAAAAACTAATGCTATAAAACAGATGGTTTTTGACCCTCTTTCAGATATTTCCCTCGTTTTATAATGCATTTATTTATATATTCATTAGGCAGTATCTATTTAAGTTTTTTCCCCTGCGTTTAGAGGGACAGTCTGATCTAGGCAGGGTCTTGGTCGTGCCATACACTTTCCACTCCATAATCCATAATCCTTTTGAACATGATCGTAGAGATATTCAGGCCTTTCATATTTTGTTATACCCATCACCCGATCTGTGCATTTCAACTACTGTGTCCTGGAGCTATTCGAAAGCTCATGCTTGAGTCTTTGTTTTGAAATGCACTACCCAGCAGAGGGAACCTACAGGAACTGCTGAATTTATCCTGAAATCATGTGAATCACTGCAATGTAACACAAGTGGGGGCCACTTAACTTGGTGAGTGATTTGAAGGGGATTGCTTACACCTGAGCTAGTTTAGTATTGCTATTACCAGAGGGGTGAACAGCTTTCCAAATAAGCTTTTTCAGTTTTTATTTAAAAAAAAAAATCCTACAAATTTCTAGAATATTGTTTCACCTGGAATTTGAGGTGTAGGATGCATATATATATATACATCCTACATATATATATATATATATATATATATATATATATAAGGATTTGAATGCTTGCAATGAAGAGAGCTACAGCAGACCACACTGTAACTTCTCCTGGGGCTATATGGGATCTCTTCTCTGCCTGTTGTCATATCCAGTTTATTGATTTGAAGACAGTAAAGCTGCCTGCTCTGTCTTGCGTTATCTCCAGGAACTCCTTCATTGACATCTTGAGGGCCATCCTCCTGTCCCTGGAAGTCCTGATTGAAGATCCAGAGCTGCAGATCAACGGCTTCATCTTAATAATTGACTGGAGCAACTTCTCATTCAAACAAGCCTCCAAGCTCACCCCAACCATTCTCAAACTGGCCATAGAAGGGCTACAGGTATGCTAATCAGAGTCTGTACACTGCAACTGCCATCCCTGATGAGGAGAAATGCAATGTGAAAATACCAGCTGATTGAATTCCTGCATTTTCTCCTTCATTATGTGAAGCTCTTTCATTAAGCTACATAGTTCAATGCCTGACAGACACTTTCATCTACAACAAGCAGTTCCTCTCTTAGGGCACTCAAGTGGCACCTTAGCACCAGGGAACAATGATCAAAGCTATTACACACATAAGTGGGAGGGGCATATGCAAATATGAAAATTCAATTAACTTTTCCTTCTGTCATAATCCGCCATGACAAGTTTTTTTATTTCTTCCAATGACTTTGATGATAAACTATTATTGTCATAAAACAGTATAAACATACTTCATATAGTGTATATTAACAGTAAATCAGTTGCAGTCATTAGGAACTGGCAGCATTTACCTTCAGGTTCATATCGCCTGACTCTCACACTGCTATTGCTTATTCATTACAAGTCACACACTACTGATGCAGATTATGTGTGTCATGTGAAGGCACACGGGACAAGAGTGTGTGTAAGTCATCACACTTTGCTAAAGCACAATAAAATACCATTAATAGTAAACATGATCAAAATCGTAACAGCAATAGTAATATGATAATTACTACTCCTACTACTCCTACTACTCCTACTACTACTACTACTACTACTACTAATAATAATAATAATAATAATAATAATAATAATAATATTTCTCCTTATTGATGGAATTAATTCTAGGTCTTACAAAATTGTTTAAACTGCAAGGTCTCTGCATCCAGCATCTCCTTTATCTTTGTCAAACATAACACCAGCTTAACATTAATCATCGATTCAGTTTGGCCTGTTATTCATTAAACCATTTATGTTATGAATTTGCCACATTTGTTTTGTGAAAACCTTCTGTTTACTATGCCATTCCTTCCTTTACTGCCCCTTCCTCCACAGCCGCACACATTCTCCCATCATGCTGCATTTAGCGGCAAATAGAATAAGACCATATATGAAAATGTCCAGGTGAATCGTTCAATAGCTATTTCTTGAAACTGAGCAACAATGTTTTACCTTTAAAATCCTGATGTAGAATGTAGAAAACTGCATACATTGTCATCTCTCGGTTATGGTTTCAGTTGGTCAGTTAATTTCTTCCTTTCAATGAAGGCCTGAAAGAAGATCCAATTGGCCCACACACACAGACAACTCTGTATGTCTATAACTCTTACAGTTTTTAAAATACTAAGGACCAGATTTAAAATAATAAGAACCAAACAAGGCATTTGTAGGTATAGTTGAGGTCAATAGTATGTATGATCTTTGTTTGATACAATGGTGGCATTTAACTGCAAGTTGAAATTCCTGTCTCTCATTCTACTATTGTACATTCAATAATTTAATACGTGTCACACACTATTGAATATTCAAACAAGGGCTGAAAGAGGATCCTGTATGTCTTATTAGTCTCACAGTTTATAACACTAAGGAGCAGCTGAGCCCTTGGAATTGCGAAGGTTTTCTTCACTGCAGGGAATGTCTCAGAGATGTCATGTTAAGTCTCGCATTCCAAAGGCTATCTGATACAGGACTGAGCTCGGACACTTCAAATAAACATTGGATGACATGTGTTGATCCACATCCACATATTGGATTTAGCATGTTGTTGCTAAGAAACCAGATCAAGGGGGGAAAGTAATGCATCTTCCGAAAACCAAAACAAGGAAAATCATTTGGAGAAAGCGGACGTTCTGGTCCACCTTTGCAATCTGTTGTGTTCAGCTCTGACTGGACTGGCTTAGATGGAGTTATCATGCTTTTCTTCAACAGAACTGTAAACACTATCCGATTTTCATGCCAGTATCTTCATTCTTCATCTGATAGTGTTTGAACATTTGTTTACATCTTCTTAGATACAGTTAAAGGATTTTAGTGTACACATAATACATCATATAAAGCCTTGCTTATTTTCACACTCAAAGGCCCCCATATTAATTTAACGATGCAGATAAAACTGAGGTCAAATATTAAGCATACCCATCTATTTTGGCAATTTACATTCCTTTTCCCTGTAAGTAGGATTGAAGATGATGAATGAACAATGAGGAGATATTGGAAAATTCTTACCAGGATTCCCACTTGCATGTTTTAAGCAAGGAATAATAATATACAAAAAAGATGTATAAGTCATCCAAACATTATAATTAAGAAAGAAGCTAATGTGTCTAGTGTATGAAAGCCTGCAGCTTCACTGGTGTGTCATAACCAGCTCAGTGAGGAAGCCACTTAAGGAAAGCAGAGGTTCTTAAACACAGACATTTTGGATAATTATGTCTTCTTCTAATTGTGACTTTCTCTCAGCAGGAGCAGCGGGATCTGTTTAAGCAGTAGATGTGGCAGAAAAATAATTGTATTTATTGTACAGGGAAACAATGCTGCCAGTATCCTGTGTAATACTGTTAGATTGTGACACATATGTGTTGGCTGTCATCAAATGAAATGTGTGCTAACTTGACCAACTTGAAAGCTGCTGCTGTACTCTCTTGCTGAATGAAAAAAAAAACCACAAAAAAACAAGAATGTTTTTGTGTCATAGAAAGGATTTTGGCAGATATTGTTTCATTTTGGCAGTGAAAAATTAGTGTAATTATCAACCAAACAACTTGTTCCTTCTGGTGTTGTTTTTTTTTTTTTTTTAGTATTGAGGACAGCCCCCATCCTATTTTATGTTCAGATGATCCCAGGTACCTGATACCTAGCACCTACATGGCTGTAAAAATAAACCTTTTCTGTGTAGTTCATGCAAGGATATTGTGAGAAGATCATTAATCAAATTGATGGCCTTTTAAAAAGTAATATGAATTTTAAGTCTGTTGCTCCAGCTGTGGGTTTCAGCTCTTTTGACAGTTTGACATGGTTAATAGGAATTTTGGGTAAGGATTACATTGATATTCACTGGACTGTGTTTGATTGTTGTTTATGAATTCATCTGCACTATTTCAGTTTTTAAATATATTTCAGGGTCCAGTTAAATTACTCTTAAAGCCCTTTCACTTTTCCAGCCACATGCTGACATTAAACAAAAATGAAACATTAAGCATTTCTCTTCCTCTCATCATGTATGACTTATATTATGTAAAAAATGTAAGACAGTTACACAACGTCACCCATACAAATCTATTACAACACACTCTGAAATCAAAGGCAACCACAGTGAAGCATTGGTTTCGTATGTTTTAATTAACATACAAATACGTACTTCTCGTCTCTGATGCATGATGCAAGCGCTGTGTTTGTAAGTGACTGAGTCCAGCAGTGACTCCTCAGCCACCGCTGACTGAACCCACCTAGCACTTATCCTGATGCTGGAAAGGGCTGTAAATAAATGTGTCATGTGTGTGTACTGTGGTGGCCTTACCCTTGAATTTCCTGTATTGTTTTTATTTTGCCAGCCCTCACTGTGGTGAAAATAAATACATCATAATTCATATCCATGGACAAATACAGTGAGGGAAAAAAGTATTTGATCCCCTGCTGATTTTGTACGTTTGCCCACTGACAAAGAAATGATCAGTCTATAATTTTAATGGTAGGTGTATTTTAACAGTGAGAGACAGAATAACAACAAAAAAATCCAGAAAAACGCATTTCAAAATAGTTATAAATTGATTTGCATGTTAATGAGGGAAATAAGTATTTGATCCCCTATCAATCAGCAAGATTTTTGGCTCCCAGGTGTCTTTTATACAGGTAATGAACTGAGATTAGGAGCACTCTCTTAAAGGGAGTGCTCCTAATCTCAGCTCGTTACCTGTATAAAAGACACCTGTCCACAGAAGCAATCAATCAATCAGATTCCAAACTCTCCACCATGGCCAAGACCAAAGAGCTGTCAGGGACAAGACTGTAGACCTACACAAGGCTGGAATGGGCGACAAGACCATCGCCAAGCAGCTTGGTGAGAAGGTGACAACAGTTGGTGCGATTATTCGCAAATGGAAGAAACACAAAATAACTGTCAGTCTCCCTCGGTCTGGGGCTCCATGCAAGATCTCACCTCGTGGAGTTTCAATGATCATGAGAACGGTGAGGAATAAGCCCAGAACTACACGGGAGGATCTTGTTAATGATCTCAAGGCAGCTGGGACCATAGTCACCAAGAAAACAATTGGTAACACAGTACGCCGTGAAGGACTGAAACCCTGCAAAGCCCGCAAGGTCCCCCTGCTCAAGAAAGCACATGTACAGGCCCGTCTGAAGTTTGCCAATGAACATCTGAATGATTCAGAGGAGAACTGGGTGAAAGTGTTGTGGTCAGATGAGACCAAAATCGAGCTCTTTGGCATCAACTCAACTCGCCTTGTTTGGAGGAGGAGGAATGACCCCAAGAACACCATCCCCACCGTCAAACATGGAGGTGGAAACATTATGCTTTGGGGGTGTTTTTCTGCTAAGGGGACAGGACAACTGCACCGCATCAAAGGGACGATGGATGGGGCCATGTACTGTCAAATCTTGGGTGAGAACCTCCTTCCCTCAGCCAGGGCATTGAAAATGGGTCGAGGATGGGTATTCCAGCATGACAATGACCCAAAACACACAGCCAAGGCAACAAAGGAGTGGCTCAAGAAGAAGCACATTAAGGTGCTGGAGTGGCCTAGCCAGTCTCCAGACCTTAATGCCATAGAAAATCTGTGGAGGGAGCTGAAGGTTCAAGTTGCCAAACGTCAGCCTCGAAACCTTAATGACTTGGAGAGGATCTGCAAAGAGGAGTGGGACAAAATCCCTCCTGAGATGTGTGCAAACCTGGTGGCCAACTACAAGACACGTCTGACCTCTGTGATTGCCAACAAGGGTTTTGCCACCAAGTACTAAGTCGAAGGGGTCAAATACTTATTTCCCTCATTAACATGCAAATCAATGTATAACTTTTTTGAAATGCGTTTTTCTGGATTTTGTTGTTGTTATTCTGTCTCTCACTGTTAAAATACACCTACCATTAAAATTATAGACTGATCATTTCTTTGTCAGTGGGCAAACGTACAAAATCAGCAGGGGATCAAATACTTTTTTCCCTCACTGTACAGCAAGAAAATCAATATGTAAATAAATACTTCAATAATAATAAAAAGGTTCATTAGTACTGTATATAGGTCTTATTGATCTCAGTTATTAGTAGAGAATGGTTTGTTTTGACTAGGGAAGGTTATTATAAGACCATAAATATGTGCTTGTATAGTAATGTTAATCAGACTGTCTAATTTCAATTTAAACAAATACTGAACTACTCTGACCTTTGGCAACGTGACTGCTTCCAATTCCAAACCACTTCTAAAGAACCTACATTATTTCTGAATTTCCATCTTTATATAATGAATCACTTTTTTATTTACCTTCTGGAAATAGCGTTTTGTGCTTCTGGCTATTTTACACATGTTGTGTTATAAAGATATTGGATCGGGACTCTAATATGGCAGAATGAAAGAATGCAAACTTATTTTTTGTGTGTAACTGGATCAGGACACCTGATGAGATGGTACATTATGTATGGATATTAATACACTGGTATTGGCATTGAAGGTTAGAATCTGATATGAGATGAGTGGGGCTCCGTGTACTTATGCTGGAGATTGACAGAGCTGGAGTATTCACTGTGAAGCCCAGTAATGCAAAAGGACAGGGAAGCAGCGTGCCATACTCACCCAGCATTGTGTGAGCATAATCTTGTTAGATTTAATTTCAACAACCTGAACAACTGGTGAAATATCTATATATAGATGTAATTTAGAGATTGGCCTAACATATCTATTCTTTTCTATAGGTGGTTATCCATTGGCTAGATAAACACAAACCATGAGTTACCATGCATACTCTCAATACACTACTGTATATGCTGTATAAATTGCTTTTAAAAATAAAGCCTGTATACACCAGGACAGGGAAATGTGACAAAAACCATTGAAATGACAATGACCAGCTTGAAACCATAACCACTCCACGGTATTAAACGTAATTTAGCCACAAGGGATATATTCATCAGCTCGCTTGTTTCCTGATATTCTTGGTATGCCGGCTTTTAAAAGTGCTTAAGGGTCTGTTCTTGGGGCTTAAATAAATACCAGTCCAATTAAGTTAAATCATGGGGAGTAGTGCAGAAACATATCTGGGTGTATTCCATTTTACAAGTGCAGGTAAAAAAGAAAAGAAAATAGCAGGAGTAACTAATTATTTAACCACTCATATAATTTTTTTCCTATTTTATGTGGGGTTTCTTTTCACACCACATTCTAGTCATTGTACATGACTAGTGTTTCATATAATATTGCAGAAACCAGGATTAGTTCTGTCACTTCAAACATTAATAGAGTTTCGGTATTTGAAAAGTGATTTTGAAAAGCATGTGGCAGCAAGTCACTGTTAATACTGATACCTTTGAATCAGTACATCCACATTGTACAGCACAGTTCATTTGAACAATGACATCATGTGCCATTTATAGACTTTTGTAGGGAGACACTGTAATGTACTTCCCGGGATTGAGAAGTGATAGCTAATTTATTAGATTAATATCAAAGACTAGGAGCTTTTATATTTAATGACCCCTATTATGGCTTTCACATTTTTCTAAGTCCAAGGATTTCCCCTGTGGTTATAATGGTGGGAAAAGGTTTATGATGAAAATTTTGGCTAATGAAGGCTACTGCTGCAAAGGCTGATGTTCATTAGTCAGACAAGTAAACTGTATTAAATGATGCAGTTTAATTTTATAGCCACACTCAAGAGTTACTATGTATGGTTCCTCAAATAGGGTATTAATCATCCTTAAGTGTGTGTGGACTCCAGCTGTGTTTAGAACTTTTAAAATCATCAGTTTAGATAAATAAGTGCCTTCTATTAGTGTTTAGATGGAGCTAAGTTAAATCTGAAGTGGTCCTGTTTTATTTTTCTCCATCATTTTATCTGAAGTGTCTACTGCCAAATATGCATCCTATCATTTTTGTAGAATGTGCCACAGCAATATCACAATTTGGTCACTTAACAAACACACAACATACATGTAGTACATTCATTCTGAGGAATATCAACTGGAAGACAATGCAATCCATGGCATTTAGGTCAAACTAAATTGTTTTTGACCAGCATATTAAGAAAAATGGACCAATAGGAAATATATGCTAATTCATGATACACACAGGAACAGAAACAAATCTAGCCAATATCAGCACTTACAAGTGATATAACGTTAAACGGGAAAAGGTACCCACATGTGGCTGGTGTAATTCTTACTTTAAATTCTAGTTAGACCTTATATTTAAACAAAATCTGCAATTTTAATATACAATGAGCACACACATTATAGGAAAATGCTTCATTAAAGATTTAAACCTCTTTTTTCTTTACATATCCAATCATGCAGCAGCAGCAAAATCCCGTCATGAAAGCCCTTGTTTCGAATGACCTCAAGGACAAAGACAATAACAAAGAGAATCCCCTCCCAGCATTTATATATAATTAGAAAGGGGGAATAAAAGTGCACAATAAAGGCAGCTACCTTTTTATACATTGTGTAATTACTGAATGACAAGAGCGTCACATTTCAAAATTTAAATAGTAAGACGCAAATGTTTTTTTCTCAAATTCAAAAATTGGGTATTTAAAATGTGATCATAAATTGAAGTCCAGTTCAGTGAAGCATTTCCTCGTGTAAGCTCCATACTTCATAGAATTTTATTTCAGGGTGGCAGCAGGTTCATTATCATTTCTTTCAGTTTCTTTTTAATTTGGCTAAACTGTTAAATGGAGTTAGATATGGAATGTTTAGGAATATTTCCGTTCCAATTACATTACTCTTACAGTCATTCTCTGAAATAGAAAACTGTGTTTTGTTAAGGTAGTTGCTTCAGGCTTGCTTTTCTAGCCACATACTGACATTAAACAAGAATGAAATAATATGCTTTCCCCTTCCTATCTACTCTTGTGTGATTGATTCTTTAATTATATAGATGTGATCTTATTTGCAATCTGAATCCAAACAATCCACTATAACCTTTGAAATTAAAGGCAACCACACGATCTAATGTGTATCTCAAAATTCATGCATAAATTGAATATGTACATCATGTCTCTGGTGCATGCTGAAGTAACCCTTATGTATCTTAATGGATGGATCATTAAGGTCATTTTAATTTATTACTAATGGGGGAAAAGTGCTGGCTCTTTATTTTTGCAGCAAGGGATTTCAGTAGAGACCGAAGACTCCACTCCTGCATTTTAAATAGTTTGATTAAGTGACTTGCTCTAAATTACAATATGGCATTTTAATTGATACAGAAAGTATTACCTGTGAGCACCAAGGGAGCCAATTTTATATTTCTTAGACTGATCTGCCTTTAACTGGTTTATATTTTCTGAGAATAACTTACATAGCTTACAAATGTAACACGAATAGTTAACAAAACGCTCGTTAGATAAATTCCTGGTAATGAATGAGAGATACATTGTAAACCTGTAGAAAAGTGAGAAACAAACTAACAAACAATGCCATTTTTACCAGCCCAAAGAATGATATAAATAAGTCATGCATGGTGTTAGACAGTTATGTACAGCCCTTGGGTAGATGGAGTATACATGAGTATATACACAAATAATATACATATACTTAAGGAAGAAAATGTTTTGTCTAAGCTACCACTAAGCTCACAGAAACTTATATAGCCTTAGACCATACTGGTACTGTTTGCTCTACACAACCAGGAAATAAAAAGCATTTGAAACATTATTTTACATTATTTTTAAAGCTGTTTTTTGTTTGCTTCCTCTATGTATAAGTATATGAAAGAAAAGGTAATGGACTATAAATCTCACAAACCTTCATATCTAATTATCTATCAGTGTTGTTATTTGTGCTCAATTGGACATGCTAGTACCCGTGATATTTTTATTTCCCCGACCCAGAGTACCCTACCATTGTGGAAGGAATTTAGTTTTTTCTTTCTGTCTGTCTTTCTTTAAATTAACTCCAATAACTTGTGAAAGATGCTTTTATCATCTTTAAGTTGCACTAATTGCTAGCTCTCTGACAGCTAAACATGTTTTTCTGGAGAAACTCTCAGTAATGAGTTAAACAAAGCTGATGATGAAAAAGCATTGTTATCCAACAGGGCCACATTGTGACAGAGCATAATTAAAATATTTACGCCGGTGTGTTTGTTGATTGGAGGGTGAACCATATGATGCAAAACGTAGGTGGGGCCACAGCTTCCCTGGGCGTGTTGACAGCAGCATCCCTGTTGGCAGTACCTGATGATGACTGGTAATAGTACTGTGTCTCATTTAATTGGTTTCTTTGTCTTTTCCTTTCATCTCTGCAGGACAGTTTCCCAGCTCGCTTTGGAGGGATCCATTTTGTCAATCAGCCGTGGTACATCCATGCTTTATATACCATAATAAAGCCCTTTCTTAAAGACAAGACCAGGAAACGGGTAATTACAGCCACTCATTCTCACATCCAGTAGAGTCTCGAAATGAAGTGAATCCCTGCAACCCTTCTAACAGTTCAGGATATTGAGAACTCCTGTCTTTCAGAACACAAGCTGAGAAGAGAGGCATGAATAAATGATTCAGTTTAAGAAGGTTATTTTAGGAGTCTGAATTAAATACTGCAGGTAACATATTAAATATGAATGTATGAATGCAATTAAGGTCAGATATATCAGGATGTGGCTGATATGTTAACATTTTTACTTCTGGAATTAGACTAGAATTGATTTACCTATTTTGTCTTTGTGTGCTTTTTCCCATTGAAGCTATTCAATTAAATCCCAGCAACACAAAGAACAGACTTGGTAGATGTGTAGTGCAGGTTTTTAGAGCAGTAAGGATTTCACTTTTGCTCAGTCCTGGGACTGATCAGCCCCCTTTGAGATCTGCAGCGGGGAATTGAATGTTCAAAGCTTTCAGGGAGAATGGTTGTCACTATCAGAGATTTCTACATCAGAAAATTATATGGCTGAGGATCTAACATAAACATGCATTGAAATGGCTAAAACTGGCACAGAATTGAACAAAAGATGAAACAGAGAGACTCATATCTTCAGTAAACCAAGCAGTGGTAAGAATATGGTTGGCTGTCAAGTTTATTCTTCAGTTGGAAACAAGCAAACATATTCCTGGCAGTGACGAGATCAGATCTGATACACAACAGGACGGGTTCTGGGTATTTATGCTTTGTATGCATTACATTTAATTTAATGGAAGCATACGGTTATATAATTATTTTGGTGAGCTTTTAATAATGCTTTAAAATACATTCTAAGGATAGTATTATAAACTGTATATAATATTTCGTAGTCTGTCTGTACTGAAATGTAAAATTAAGGCTTTGCATTCCCCACAAATTAAGTTATAGAGGTGGCAAAGTGGCAGTCAACATTTAGATGTTTGAGTAATGTTTAATGTATAGTGTATTATTGTTAGTGAGCCAATTGGTATTATTATTAGTAGTAGTAATGACAACAACAACAACAACAACAACAACAACAACAACAACAACAATAATAATAATAATAATAATAATAATAATAATAATAATAATAATAATAATAAACATTGTCAAAACATATAAACAAAATGAGGAATGAATGGCACACTGTAAAACTCTTGCTGATACTGAAATATTCCTCACAGAATACTCCAACTTACAAAGGGTAATTACATATAGACAATCATATTCAACATTAATAATACACATTTGAATAAGCCCATGGCTCTTGAATAGTTTACTTTACTTCATAGGATTTCTCAAGAACACTTGATTGCCACACATAGGCTTTGCTACGACTTAATGGTTTTGCTTTAAATCATAAAAACACATTTTTAAAGTGCCTCCCTCATTTCCACATTCAGTCTATGTAAGGAAATATAACAAGGAATGCCTTGAGAAAATAGTCTCTCCTTTAGCAGTGTGAAGATCAGTATGCAGTGAATAGTGCACTGATGCCTCCTTTAGGAACACAACTAAAACGGTAATTTAATTGATGCCTTTTCACTTTGATAATGCAGGCCTAATCTTGGATCTAGTTTTAAATTGGATTTCAGTGAAGTGTGAATATACTACAGGACCTGCTCAGCATTGTCAATGTACAATATTGGATGGGATCATTTATTATGGAACAGACTGGTTTATATTTTGTTTAATACAAATTGCATTCTAGAATATAGTTGAGCTTTAGTGCAATTGCTCTGCCTTTTCTTTTTCAAAGTTTGCAGAGAATCTTGTCGAAAGCCTTCTTGTCTTGTTTAATTTAATTCAGTCCTGTTGGTGGAATCTTCAAACATATCAAACTTAGTATCTGTAGATTTACAAGTTTTATTTGTGGCCCCATCAAGCCCTTGACATACATATTACTGTGTCATAGTATTCTGGAATGATTAGATTAAAAACACTCACCTAAAGGATTATTAGGAACACCTGTTCAATTTCTCATTAATGCAATTATCTAACCAACCAATCACATGGCAGTTGCTTCAATGCATTTAGGGGTGTGGTCCTGGTCAAGACAATCTCCTGAACTCCAAACTGAATGTCTGAATGGGAAAGAAAGGTGATTTAAGCAATTTTGAGCGTGGCATGGTTGTTGGTGCCAGACGGGCCGGTCTGAGTATTTCACAATCTGCTCAGTTACTGGGATTTTCACGCACAACCATTTCTAGGGTTTACAAAGAATAGTGTGAAAATGGAAAAACATCCAGTATGCGGCAGTCCTGTGGGCGAAAATGCCTTGTTGATGCTGGAGGTCAGAGGAGAATGGGCCGACTGATTCAAGCTGATAGAAGAGCAACTTTGACTGAAATAACCACTCGTTACAACCGAGGTATGCAGCAAAGCATTTGTGAAGCCACAACACGTACAACCTTGAGGCGGATGGGCTACAACAGCAGAAGACCCCACCGGGTACCACTCATCTCCACTACAAATAGGAAAAAGAGGCTACAATTTGCACAAGCTCACCAAAATTGGACAGTTGAAGACTGGAAAAATGTTGCCTGGTCTGATGAGTCTCGATTTCTGTTGAGACATTCAGATGGTAGAGTCAGAATTTGGCGTAAACAGAATGAGAACATGGATCCATCATGCCTTGTTACCACTGTGCAGGCTGGTGGTGGTGGTGTAATGGTGTGGGGGATGTTTTCTTGGCACACTTTAGGCCCCTTAGTGCCAATTGGGCATCGTTTAAATGCCACGGCCTACCTGAGCATTGTTTCTGACCATGTCCATCCCTTTATGACCACCATGTACCCATCCTCTGATGGCTACTTCCAGCAGGATAATGCACCATGTCACAAAGGTCGAATCATTTCAAATTGGTTTCTTGAACATGACAATGAGTTCACTGTACTAAACTGGCCCCCACAGTCACCAGATCTCAACCCAATAGAGCATCTTTGGGATGTGGTGGAACGGGAGCTTCGTGCCCTGGATGTGCATCCCACAAATCTCCATCAACTGCAAGATGCTATCCTATCAATATGGGCCAACATTTCTAAAGAATGCTTTCAGCACCTTGTTGAATCAATGCCACGTAGAATTAAGGCAGTTCTGAAGGTGAAAGGGGGTCAAACACAGTATTAGTATGGTGTTCCTAATAATCCTTTAGGTGAGTGTACATATATACTGTTTGTGTTTTTTCCACTATCTCCAGATTTTTCTTCATGGAAACAATCTGAACAGTTTGCACCAGCTCATCTACCCAGAATGCCTGCCGTCAGAGTTTGGGGGGACACTTCCTCCCTATGACATGGGGACATGGGCACGGACATTATTAGGGCCAGATTACAATGATGAGACAGAATATACTCACACGTACAACGCACTTCATGTGAAGCAAGCCCTGGGAAATTCTGACAGGGAATGTCTTGAAAAACATATGAAAAGGTGAGTAAAACCAATCAAAAACAAAAGAGAACACTTTTTTTTTTGTCTTTGTTTTTGTTGCTTCTTAACAATTTCACATTGACTGAAACCCAATCTCAGGAAGTGTCAACATGTATATGAGGAGGAATTTAACCTTCTTATAATGTGAAAGAATTAATGTTATGTGTAAATGTGTTGTGTCCCTGGAGTAAATGATACAGAATGATGATTGGATGATTGATTTGCATATTATCAGTATCTCAGTTATTCTGACAATGCAAATGTTATTTACAGATTTATTGGATTGACTTGAATCAAATTAAAGTTAATAATTTATTTACACTGAGGGAAAGCATACATTTGCTGATTTTGCATTTCAGTGCAGCAAAAAAAAAAATTCACTTACATTTCAAAATACAATAAGATGGCGTTTATTGTCTCCCATGTCCATAAGCACAGTGAATTATGATTTTAGTGTTTCATTTGACTCAATAGACAGGAAAGCCACAAATTACTTTCACTGTTTAATTTAATAAGGAAGATTTTCAGGTGTAGAGGTACGCAGATCTTGTTTAACAGCAGTGATCCTGTACAAATGTAATTGACATATAATACTTTAGGGACTTCAATACATTTAATGTCAAGGTAGAGCTTTATGATTGTAGTTGCTTGCCTCTTCAATATATACAGCATGTTGAAGGGATTTCCCCTAAGACAGGCAAAGTAGGAGTTAATACTCTGCAAGGTGCATTGCTTCAGCAAGCTCATTTAAACACGACTCCGGTGTATGTGCTGAATCTAAATGTCTTGGCAAGCAACTACACCTTGTAAGAATGACATTTTCACTTTGTAAGCCTCAATTTCTCTGGTTTCCTGCCATTCCACCATTATGAATCACCATTGTTCTGTAATTTTGTATCGGGCTTCCAACTATAGTTGAGGTAAGGAAGCTTAATTTGTTTTTATCATGGATTTAGCTGGAGTGAAGCTTTTGTTTTTATTAGCAAGATTTATTTCAGTTTGTATTACCGAATGGGCAATAAATTCTTATTATACACGAGTGAGTACCCTGAGCTCCTGCACGATTTATGTCCCTCACTGGTTGTGTTATTGCTGCTGAGAGACAATTTCTAACACAGCCGAATATTTTATAGTTTCCTTTCATGAAAATTGTCGGTATAGATTATAAATAGACACAATATTATGTGGTTCTTGTTTTAATAGTTATGCTTCACAGTTGCTGGGGTGGTGCAGAATTAAGCCTTGTATTGTGATCTCTTGGGTATTGCTACACAAAGAGAAATATGAGCAGTAAAGCCATGGTTCTCTAATTCAGACGGTATTACAGGGGCTGTTCTTTAAACTCCAGCTGTTCTCAAGGACAACATGCCTAAAGCTCCCTCATTCAATAATTCCAGTGCACAACAAAGGATGGATAACTAGTTTAAGTATAATTGACATGATGTCCATGCATAGTTGAATCTATGTAAATCAATTATTCAGTAAATCAGAATTTTCATTTGACATTATGAATTTCCTGACATATTGTTGGAATTGTGCAGAGGAAAACAGGCAGGCTATGACATAAGTAACACCATTATCACTTTGTTATCATTTTAAGTGGGATCAAATATCAACCTCAACCTGCAGTTGCTCAACATTTTACAAACAGATCGTTTTAAAGCACATAATCCAGACTATGGCAAAACTGTTTTCCCTTGCATGTAATAATGTCTGTAAGCCATTTCTATCTTTCATGCAAAACCTCAGTCCAGAACAGAGCCTCTGGATAGGTTACTAAAGTGCATCTGACTGCAGGGATCCACAGCTTTCGGGCATTAGAAGGGTTGTTTACTGATAGAAGCAGCCCCAGCTGTTTTTCTTCCTTGCTTATTTTCACCTACTGACATGGGATTTCTACTCCGGCATTAATTTATTCATCTTTTTTTTTTAATGTGTCTCCTCTGGAAACACCTCTTCTGTTGGTGTTCAGCACAGGTTGATGACCAATCTAGTTTTGTGGCAGGACAGTTATACCTTCTCAATAAAATATTGAGAGATAAGAGATGAATCCATGTTCTCCACACGACTACCTTGCTGAGGTCTTGACACTGAAAGCGATAACATGCTGTTTTACAAACCAATATAAAACAGCACGTTATTCCTCACATTGGTCATCAACCAGCAAACAACATGTACATGTACATTCTCTATGTAGGTATACAGTAAAGGCAGTGTGTCATGTGTGTTTGTACAGAATGAATCTGTACACCGTCAGCACCGTCAGTGTAGCTGCTTGGCTTACTTTGCAATACAAGGAGGAATATAAGACTGGAGACCCTCTGGAGACCCATCCCTCCGAATTGAAGTAATTAAAAAAAACTGCTATTTAGACCATCCCCTTCTGAACTTGTGGTGTTTTATTAAATCCTGTGGATAATCAGGGGATGTCACCCCCCCCCTCCCACCCCGCTTTTCCAGCTTTCTTTCCGCTGCAGCTAATTAGTATCTGATCCTCTGTGCTTCGCAGCGCTGGAGAGCCTGTTTCAAACAGCCTCATTTGACCAAGAGGATTGACAACCATTTCTCTCTCGCTCTCCTCCTCCAGTGGAACAGGGGAGAAGTCATCATTGTGGAGGACTTCACGGGAGGCATAATCTCTGCTTAGTGTGGGAAAACACTGGTCACATTAACAGCTGCATGGTAGCTGCAAAAACAGCTCCATTAGACAGCGGTTGGGTTGTCTGGAGGTCAGTTGTAAATGGATTCCATTTTCACACTAAGCTTTAATTGACTGGAGCCTCGATGTCAGCTGGAGGGCACATGCAGTATCAGAGCTGTCAGGAAGCCAACAGCATCAGCTTTCTCCAGGTCACAGGGCTTGTCAGAACGGGCAAGAAAGGATTGTGCATCTGGAATCCGGCTGCCCTTCATGCTCCTTTGACAGTGCACTCCCTGCATCTCCAAACACAGAGCTGAAAATTATTATTTTTGACAGCACCGTGCACCAACCAGTACTTATGACCTCTTCAGCCTGAAAGAATGGGGTGGACATGTTTTGTTTATTATCCAACACTTTTAAAGAAGTGCCTTAATCTATTTTGTCTTTCAGTATACGAGTCTATGCATATACTGTAGAGGCTGAACTAGTTGTAGACATCAACATGACAATATAGAATGACACACACATGGTACACATCAATTTTGGCTGTTCCTGTGTTTCATTTGTGTCTCAAAGTAGAGACGTTTGCAATCTTGTGGTAAAAAGTAATGTGGTTCACTCACTTTATTGCTGGTTTGCACGGCCACGCACTATTAAAGCAACAACAAATCATTTTCTTAGTAAGATCTCTTTCCATCCAGCTTGGATGATTTTAATCAGCCCCAGGGTTCAAATGGATTTTAGTCTTAGTTGTACACTGAACAAGAGAAAGGAGTAAGCTAGCATTTAAGTACACTCCGTAAGCTTCTTGCGGGAGGTAAAGCCGGATAAAGCAGCGAAATGGAGAGATTAATGGAGCTGGGTTGCCGTGGAGCTTAGGCCTGCATTGTGCTATTTAAATGTGTTCTGAATTATTCTCCCAGGATAAAGGCCTGCACTAGCTCTGTGTGCACAAGTGAAGTGTCAGTGCAGGTCACTTATCAACGGATGCATGTGTCTGTAGCGGGAGTCTTACTCAGGGGCAGGTATATGGGATGCGTTTGACCGAAGGAAGATTGTCAGAAAATGGAAATTCATGGCGGTTTCATCGCCTTGAGCAATGTAAAAGGTAGCAAGCTTGGGTCAGTAAAGTCAGAGTCTAGAGGGGCAACATATGCAGAAACTAAAGACCGAGTACAGGTAGTCTTGCTGTCTCTCAGTGTTGTGGCTACTCTTTTTCCATCTTGTATAGGGTTGAACTTGAGGGCAGCTAATGTTTGTTGGGTTATTTATGTTTTCATTCATTTGAAATGCCAGTATATATTTGTTCTATTTTAGAATGGAAATTATATGTTTTCACTGCAGATATTGTCTGGCCTCTGAACTGAACTGATTTTGAAAGAGCATGTCAGCCAATCCCAAATGTCCATATTTGGTATACGTTTAACCGCAAGAAATGCTAGTCTGGGTTCAAAAGCCTTTCATTCAGATCTGTAATAACCATATTGTTTAATAATTAAACCACAGAAAATGAAGATATGTTTTCTTCTCTGGTATTGTATGAGTACAGTTAATCCCTGGATTATGCATGAATGGAACTGGGTTTGGTTTATTAACTACCATTAAATACACTGCTGCAGGATCTCATTCTCTATCATATCTATAGAGAAGAAAAAATCAAAGTAGTGCATTAATAGAAACTCAAAGTCTATGATATTGGGATGTCATCTAGGCAGTCTGTTAATCCTATTGAGTTAAATTACTTTAACTGTAAACCATAATAAAAATATTTGAGCAGAGGAATTAAAGATAGATTTGTAGCTTTTTAATATGTGGGTAAACAGCAATTCCCAAGATCAAAGCATTGTGATGCAAAACAACTCCCTATTTGTTCTTGTGGTGTATAGCCTGGGAATGAATAAGAAGAAAAATACATCACATTCCTAATTGCACGTGATGCTAATTTGATTTTGTGACGCTTTGCTCAGATCTCCCAGTGAAATGCCTAACTGTTTAATCTGCTGAAACCCAAGGGAGGTTCAGGTGTCATTCCCACTTAGGAATTCTGCTGCATTATCAAACATCCTTGTAGCCTAATTGATGTATATACCTGTTGCAATCATCCATGCATGATGTAACATACCATTGTGCCTGTGTGGTTTAAAGATTGTAACATATTCCAAAGTGGAACATGACATATACTTGTATATTTGAATTCATTATAGTAACAATGCTCTTTTGAATTATGTCTACATTAAAATATGCACAGACTATTTTACATTATGATATGCATTACTGCATCTCGTACACAATAGTTTAATATCAGAAAACACAACAGTGAATATATTTTTTTTCTGTGATTTATTCTGAATTGATTTTGATTTTCAATACCCATACAATCCAGATTGTCTTATTCGTATGTGCAAATCAATATTCACTTGGACAGTTTTGGAGAACGCCACATTTTTAATATCCTTCTTCATGCATTTAAATAAAGCTTACTTATTTTTGGAATTAGACCATCTTTGTGGTATCAAGATGAAGATGCCAAGTAAATCCACTGACTGAATGTTATCCTATAGTTATAAATCCAAGCGTGTGCATTTTCTCCTGTAGGTCTCAGTCAGTGGTTGAACCTGGAACACTAAAGCACGAGGAAAGAGATGATGATAACACCCAGCCCCTGCTAGCTCTGGACTGAGATGTGTGGAGAGACTAGGGCCTCCTGTACACCTTACAGTCTACAGCCAGCTCTCAGATCTACAGCAGCTACAGAAGTACATTTTCAATCAAGTCAGTGCCGGCTTCTTCAAGCATTTTGCTCCATTTTAGTGGCAAGACTGTCGCCAGCCATCAACATCTGTAGCTAATTCCAGTCAGGCAAAAGACTGTAATTTGTTTTGCTACAGCACAGGTTGGCATGAAAGACAAAAAAAAAAAAATGCTGTTTGATTTGCTGCAATGAACTTTCTTATACTGCACATCTGATGCTTATTTGTTTGCGGGAGATACAAAACTAATCCATTTCAAAGATTGTATGTTTAACGGGGCCTATACTTATATGACCAACTTCAGTGTTAGAGTAAAGGCAGTTTAAAAAATATATAATAATAAAAGGGATGTAACTTAGATAAAATATTTAGCCTTTTTTATTTGTATTATTATTTTTATTTAGGTTTGCAAGTAAATTCATCCAAAGGAAAGCCTGAGATCAAACATGCAAACATTATAAACATGACGAAAGGAGCATGTGGTCTCTTTTCTGATACAAGTCTCGCAATGTTAACTGGTATACTGCCAAAAATAAAATGTGTATATCAGATTAAGTTCTATAAAAAATTCAACCTAATTGCCAAACAAATTTGTCTGGGTATTTTGCTTAGTTGGTGAAAGGGCAGACATATAATAATGAAAATGTATTACTTTTTTGTCTTGATATGTAAACTGGTTGTAATGTTATGTCACTGAATTAAGATCCTCTTTCTTTCTGGTTTAAGTCACATGGCTGTTTTTTTATTTTTTATAAGCAGATCTGTGACATTGCTTGTAAACTTGAAAAATGCATTTTGTATGATTAATGTCATTGTCATGTTCTTTTTTGAATAATCACCATTGTAGCATTACAGATGTTTCATAAATTAAGTTGAAAACAGTGTGGTGGTTTCTTCAAACTTGAACAGAGATAAAAAGTCTCTATCATAATTTAGCTTACTACAACCTATATAAAGACTCATTTTATTTCTGACTAAGAAAAATGTCCAACCAGTATACAGACTAATAGAATGCTGACAAGAAATAACTTTTTTTATAAATATTTGAGCTTCACAAAAATATTTTCTTAAAAATATATAAAAAAATACTTATTATAAATGTGGAAAAACATACCTGTCTATGTAGTTACATTTCATTTGCTTGAGAAATGACCAATGTATGACACAAATCTATCCTTAAAAAAATTCACTCACAGTAAGATATTTGTGCATGGTATAAAATTATTATAATGTATTAATTTATTCATGGCATACATACATACATACATATACACACACACACATATATTATTTCAACATCAGGGATGTGAATTGTACTTGGAATACAATATTTTGTAAAATATGAGGCAATTCTGTTTGGTATTAAATTAACTTTCTAGCTTTAAATATGTTTTGCACTACACTGAGATTTTCTTCACGTTTATTGTGTTGTCATCTTGGCCTCACACTGTGCACTTCTATCATTATTGTGTTTCTACAGCAGTGCAATAATCTATATTCTTTCCGTCATTTGTGAAATGTCCTCAGTCATTTATCACTAACAAGCCACTGATAATAGATCACCTGAGGAAGATTGTAGGTGGACAAAACTGACTTGCAAACATGAGCTTTAGCTGTAATACAATAAAAATATGTTAGTCAGTGGACCTTCCTGGGGCAAAGTGTGTGAGTAAAACCAATATCTTAATACTTCAGACAATTAAGTAATGCTATGTATTTATCTTTTTGTTTTGTTTTGCTTTATTGTAAGGTGTAATGTGTACTTATTCCTTAACAATTGGAAGTAGGTATCAAAAAGTGAAAATACCTATTAAATAATTCCCCACAAAAAATGTGATTTTTAATTTAAACAACGTTCTTATTATCTTTTTATTTCTATCAGTATTTACATCAGGATTAGACCCAGTTTTTCTAGGCGTTGCTAGACCCTATTTAATTTATCTCAATTTTCTCCCCTAAACAAAATACAATTATGAAGTAACAGCGCGTTCAAACAGTCCGACAAAACACCGTCAGCCGCCCCTTGTATTTTCTCTCAGCCCCCCTAAAAATAATCCAACAAAAGAATCCAAGAATGAAGAAGTGACTCTGCAAAACACTGCGAGCAACCGCACCGCTCCCCCCCCCACTCTGTCACTGGAAAAAACACTGCCAGGACAACCCCCCTGATCCTGACCGTTTCGAATCCACCCTAAAACTTGAAGTCTAGAAATGCCCCTTACTATAACATCAGTGAATGGAAAATACTGTGCAAGACTCCCAGAAAATGGTAATGGTGATGAAAGAGAGAACAGTTGTCCCTGGTCCTTCATCATAGTTAAGAAAAAACATGTAACCATTGCCTCTTTCCTGTAATTAGAATATTTGTACAGCATTGGTCATTGCAATCCTAATTTGTGCCACTATCAGCACATTTTCTTCCAATAAATGAAATTCTGTCAGAAGAACATTATTGCCATGCTAAGCAAAGTGACTCCTGCATTGCATCAGCATTTAGATTTATCATTATTCTCAGTCTTTGTTCCCTTCATATATTTCCTGAAGGGTGTTGGCAGTGTACTGAAGACATTATATTCATGCATATATACATTTATTCTTTAAAATGGAAAAAACTCAGGAGTAGGGAGTTTTTCAACACTGAGAAAATATCCTCATATAAATGGGAATAGAGAAAGTCTTTAAAAGGAGAGCGTAGGCAGTTATTTTCCACTACAGTCCAAATTAATTTGTGGGATTCAAGGTCAGGGGCAGGTTGTTTTTCCTTTCTCTAAGGAGTCAGTGGTGAAGTTAATAAAAATACATCATAAATACTTTATATTTTTCTTATTTCCCAGTGCCTTTTTATGAAGCACTCATGCTACAACTTAATGAAATGGTCCAAAACCAGAAGACACAGTGTCTCTCCAAGACCAGGGTTGGCCAGGCATAGCATAAGATGAGGTTACTGTTCTCCACCAGTATCATTTCTGATAAAAGTTCAGAACGTTTTTGCTGTGAGCTGTGAAAAGAGATCAACATGTCCAGAATCAAGTTCAAAATTTGTAAGTATGCACTGAGCTACTCCAATCCCATCGGCACTTGTGGAGATTGCTTTCAGATAGTCCACTTACAGAGGCCAAGGATTAAACACACCAGCACACGGCTGAGCAATAGCAGTAACTTGAGGGACGGCGAGCGGGAAACGCACTGTGCACACGCTGGGAGTGTCACTCCCTCTCTGGGTGGCTCCATGTCTTCACTAAAAGTATGCCTCTGCACATTGGAGCAGCCTTTCAGGATTTCTAATTCACTGAGCACAAGACAGAACCAACTGTTGCTGCCGTCGACTTGCAGGGACCTTATATAACACACCACAATCCTATATGGAGTTGAGCCGTTGAGATGCACTCGGGTCCCAGATGAGCGATGACCCAGACTGTAAATACCTCACACACATGCAAATAACAATCAGGTATATGGAATAAATAAATACATATTCTGTTCATAACACTTATACTTTGTATACATTAAGAACAGTATGCTACTGTTTTAGTTACTTCAATCAAGGATTAACTGAAACGAGAAAAGACTCCTGATATAGCACAGGGATTGTGGTTTCAGATAAATGATCTACCTTAGGATCAGCAGTCAAGCCACAAACTCCTAATATGCTCTATTACTTTATGTTAACTTGACAAGTATAGCCAAGACTACAATTCAGTTACAGACATAGCCGATATACTCCACATTTAAATAACGTTATGGGGTTGAACACATATTGCAGTGCATTCTCTGCTGTGATGTTTGTTTCTGACTGGATAATATATGTGGTTTGCTTTCTTTTAAAATCAGTAGGTGTTCATGTATTACTTTACGAGAAGACAATGTTAAGCACTGATGGAACTAATGGCATACATTTTACATGTTTATAGAGCTCTTCCTCAGTGTTGCAAAAGTATTACTTGTATGAAGAGCTTTACAAGCTCAAGGACTGACTGTTCTAGTGAAGACATGTTGTGCCCCAAAGCATAGTTGATAATGAGCACAAATTACATATAGGGCAGACCTTATTCCAGGGCAATGACACTTCAGACAGGATTTGCACATTATGAAAAGTGTTGTGATGTACAGCTAAATATACAGTCTTGCTGTCCCTTAACTTTTTTGCTGGGTGATTCCTTTAGTGATCAAGTTTTGCACAGAATCTGAATGTTTGGACAAATTGATATATCACATGAAATTCCTGACAGGTAGCAATGATCTTGACAAAAGAAGAACACTATTGTGCCTCAGGGTGAACAGACATATGTGATGAAGTAATGCACACAGCCTGCCCTTAGTAGCAGGACATTTGAATCAGGTAAAGCATCTCTCATGACACACTACTTCCTTGCCATCCCATGCTGCATCTTAATATGTGAAGTATCTACCGGAGGTTAAAAAAAAAAAAAGAGGGTAAACCCATTTCAACCACCCACTTCTCTGCTGATTGCACTTGGTCACTAAGACAGGCGAATAACAATCACATCTAGTGTTTCAGGCATTGCTTTCCCTTGTCATCCTGAATACTGACCAGAGGATTGAGTATAAGTTCAGACAGTAATACATCTGTCGATGGCAGTGACTTTGTATGTTGATACTAAGGCTAAGATGAGGCTAAGGTCAGCCGTATGAAGACAAATGACATTTACAGATCTACAATAACTTTGAATCATAGAATGAAGCGAAGTGAAAATAAAATGTACTTGTCCACCACAAAACATTGACATGGAAATCAGCTGTAATGTATTAGACTTGCCTCAGTAATTGTGATAGAGACTGAGGTCAGTCAGTCTGTTCAAACTAAGGTATTGTTTTTCTGTAGTTATTTTATCAGTTTTAAATTGAACAGCAGGGAAGGTAACCTTGGTATAAGTTGTACTTGGCAGAACATGGTCAATAAGGGAAACAGATCAATAATTTAGTTCCTTTACGCCGAGGTCATTAGAATGCTCGGTGTGACACAAAAGGCAGAGAGATTTAGAGTTTGAGTTACATTATAAAATTCAATTTCAATTTCAGATTCACAAAGAAAAAAAAACATACTATTAGGTGCAACTATTTATTTATTTGGACAGTTCCTGCAAAACAGTGTCCCATGTCAGCTGCATACTGGTGTTCTGCATTGCTACCTCCTTCTGCCAAGGCCAGCCCTGAGCCCTGTTTAACTATTCTCTTAAAGCTCCAACTCAGGAAGAAACCACCTGTCAATAAAACCCACAAACAGCCCCCATACCGTGGTATACTTCCATCCCACACCATAGTCATCGCCATAGAGACGCAGGGCGTGCGTCACTATAAAACCCTGTGGGAAATGCGCCGGCCTTCTTCAGTGTCTGCTGTTAGCCTAGCAGGGAAGGTAGCACAGCACAGTAGATCGACTGCCTAACTCAGGACTGATTTAGTCAAGGAGTTAAATTCTCAAATGTTCTATTAATCACAAAATACATTATAACCCAGTAAACTGTGTCTGTAAATGAAAGGTATGTAATTGCCACATAGCCTCATTGTGAAGAGGTGATTTATTTAGCTTTCGGTAATTCCAGGAACATTTTCAAGAAAAAGGGAGGGTAAGAAAGTGTCAAGCCATGCCTTCTATTTTGACATACTGGAAGCAAATCAAAAATAATTTGCTATAAATGTCCATCTGCAAATTATTCACATAATCAGCTATCACAGAACCCAAAAGGAGGCCTCACTTTTTTTTAACTTAGAATAAAAAATAAAATTATGAGAAAAGTAATTACGCAGATATTTCCAAATAGGGAAGACAATGCTTGACACAGTAATACATGACATGACTCCACAGATCAGTACCTATCATTCATTACAACCTATTTAAAGCCTTCTGTTCTGAGTTTTCATTTGACATGATGATTTCTGCTAAGGGACTTCAAAGTAAAATATCAGTGGTTCAACAGTGGTGCACGCAATACATCCGATGAGGAATTTAGCTGTTGAATTAGTACATACACGTTCAGCAATTTCTTAAGGACATGGTTTGCTGAAGCATACAAGCCTGCTTTGTGTATTTATTGGGGTTTTCATGAGAAGCCCCCATAATGTTTTCTGCAGTTTGTTTTTGTTTGCTTTTTATGGTGTAAAACTGAAATATTTTTGAGAAAATAAATTATATATTAATTCATATAATATTTAATTTGATTTAAAAACGTTCACTTTTGCCAAAAGTTGAAATGTATTTGCATGAAAGCAGGAAATAAATTGTTGTGCTTTTATTATTGTATGACATGAAAGCAAACTAGATGAATAAAAATCTTATCATTTGTGAAGTTCCTGTTTTCTTCTATGTTCATAAACTGCAAAGGACAGACTGTATGATTCAGTGTAATAACACTCCCAACACTCAGAATGCACGGCAGCAAGGAACACAAAAATATTCATCCTGTGGACTGAATAGGATATGACAGTGCACACATTATTTTTCCTTGACATCATTATATCAAGGATCTTCTGCTCTGCACATTTAAACACATTATAGCAACTGTTGCTCATACATGTAATACATGTAATTATATATATATATATATATATATAATCAATGTTGAAATGTGGAGAGATATGGCAGTTAAAGCCCATTAAAAGCATTTTCACTGTGAATATTGCATTACAGCAACAATGTTAAAAAAGTTAAAAAAAACAAACAAAAAAAAACTTAAAACGGTATCTGTTTAAAGCAGACGTTTAATTAAAAATCTACAAGCAGAAAAATCAACAATAATGTCATCATATAATCCATTATTAAACTGTATCTGACATTTCAATTATTAAACATAACTATATAATTGTACATTTGTGTTACAGTATCTGTAAATTGAGAAGATAAGCTATGATAACACATAACTTTAAAAGTGAATCAATTTGACAATAGATTACAAATAATAGTGAATACACGGAGGCTTGTATTTAAGAAATCCCCCAAATATTATGTACACTTAAAATGCCTACTAGATATCTACGTAATTCAGTACACACTCTTAAGGCACCTTAAGAAATACAATATACAATAAAAAACATTATCATTCCAAAATGGGAAAGGGAAGTGAGTTGTGATCTCAGACATTAATACAAGAAAATCCAACGGATTACTGTCTCTGATTCTTCAGTGTTTATGACATTGGGAAAATGGTCTGAAGTACAATATTTGACATGAACCTAGGTGATTGGCTCCTGCTTCTGTATGCTAATCCATACTCTATTTATAGCCCTGTTTGAGGTACATCTGCCTTCTGATTTCACTTATTCATGGGAAGCTATTGCACTGCCTTGGAAATGCAATTAGTTATATCTATATATCTACTGCCTTTCCACTTGTTTAATTTTCTGGTCACTTTCAGCTTGCAACATGAGCCTTTTTCATGCAACTTACAAGACTAATTACATTGTACAGCATAGTTAATGTAGCCACCCACATGCAGTCTCCAGTGGCAATATCCCAGCGTAAATCTATAACCTATGAAAAGCAACTGTCATTCAGAGGGATGAAGCTGAAAAGTGGTCAAATACCTCATGTCTGCTTATTGCTTAATTTTTTTTTTAAAGGACTATATTGGACGAATAGTTATGATCGGTTTAATGAAAATATAAAACAATAAAGCTTCTTTTTATATTGAAACAACACACTGTATAAAGAATTTCATGTTACAGAGAATATAGTCCTTTCATAAGGAATGACAGAATGGTACCACGCCATTAAAAAGATGTACATGTGTGAAATGTTTGTTTCTACAATCAACAGCGACTCACTGTGAAATTGGAAGTGGTTCCCTTTCTTTAATTATGCATTTTACATTCAACACAGTGTAACTCAGCGCAGGGGGTAGTCTGTGATGGGCGGTACGCAGAAGGGCAGTAAGCCCCTCAACAGCTGTTAAAGTCTTGGTGAAGCTCTGAGATCCGTGTAAATATGGCAACCCGCTCCCTGGACATAGACACACAACCCCCAAGCTGTGTCACAATAGTTCACTTTGAAAGCAATCTGACCTAATAACGACTATTTGCGTCTCATGTTGGAATAAAATGAGAACCTATTATAGTTACTAAGAGAACTTGTAAGCTCATTTAAGCAGTAACCTGAAGCTAACACTTAAAATACTAATTAAAGACTAGTCATTTTCCATTTTAATTAATGGTTTTGTTATATCCTTTATCAATCCCTTTCAATAACCTCCACTGAGGTGTATACAGCATTATCTGTGATTTGATGCCCTTTGCCATCAAATACAAAAATGTTTTCCATATAGCAGGTAAAGCACAACAAATTATTTTACATATTATACACGTATTATTAGAAAATAGTGTACTTCATGACCCTTATCCTCCATATACAGTGACATTCACCTTCCCGACCGGGGCAGTGTAACAGAGCTGCTAAAAGGAAACATGAGTTCAGTGTTGTAGCTTCTGTCACACAGAAATACTGCCTTCTTCATTTGGAATCATGAAAGGTAGTCACATGGGTGCTAGAAGTTTTTTTTTTTGGTACAGGTCTTGGTACTGTAAGCACACTTTTGTGACATGTACACAACTCAATAACTCAACACAACTCTGCCATCCTGGCCAAACCATCTCTGAGGTACTCCCGTTCCTTGACATGATCTCTAAAGTCCTCAGTCAGGTGCAAGAGTGCAGTCATGCATGTGGGCATGAGGTAAATTGAAATGTTATGTCTAGGGATGGTGCCCTGTCTGAAATAAAGATGGGTTTCTTAATGCTGTCTTCTGATAAAACATGTCATCGTCAGGTGGTTTTATTATACGTTTCTTACAAACATGTCCCAGAAGCCAGGCTGGCAGATTCTATATACATTTTGTACACCATGTCCTACAAAAATATAATTCAATACAGGTCTTATGCTTGCCTATCATGCTGCAAAGAACTGCTTGTAAGTACATGCCACTTGGAGGAACTGAAGAGACTGGAGATGATGAGGGTCAAGGATAAAGCGGTCTACTGTCGACTACAGTAGGAAAGATATATGTTGAACTTGGACCTCATGATAGCTTGCAGAAATTATTTTTCTATTCCACATGACCAGCCTTTTACAGTGGCCGAATTGGAGATGTTGAAAGTCCATTAAACTTAGTCCATGATAGTGGAACTGTTCTCTTCACTGAAAAGTTGTGCTACAGTCTGCAAAGTCCTTCGTGACACATGGCTCAGTACTGATCTTGTATTGGTGTTTGGGGAGCTCACATCCTAAAAGCAGTTCCTAATGTGTGGATCAAAAGGTTGCAGTTCTGTTTTGGGTCAGATTTATTGCATCAGTCTGTCTGACTACATATCCTACTATCTATCAATTTCTGTTCATAAGCATATGTAACTTCTTATCTAAAGCATTTGCACATATTCATACATATTTCAAAAATAGTACATAAAACACAGCACAGTATTCTGTTATCAGTTTAAAAAACAATAAAACAAACAATAGTGATTTCAATATCAACTGTTACTTCATTTCCTTTGTAGCAGAAGCGTAATTCAGTCATTGAATCATGCCGAGGTGACATTACTCAGTGCAAGACAAGAAAACAAAAATGCTTAAATAGCATTTAGCAGGCTTGTTGCAGCAGTTAACATAAAAGAAAGGGGGAATACATAAAAGTGATATTGAACATTTTATACACATTAACATTCCACATGATTGTAATTTGGATATGACTTTATGGAAGTATAATAAAACCAGCAGAAAAAAAGAAACCTAACAAAACAAATAACACTCAAATAATTATAAAGGAAAATAAGTGAGGTGTCACTTTACTTGATTTTTTAACACAGATTGTGTGCCTGTATAAAATACATGTTAAGCACCTCCATAGCTGATATTAATGATTTACAAATTACAATCTCAAGGTTCTATACAAAAGCTCTTATAATTGCTGTTCATATTAATCAACATATATTATGTATAGGAGTCACACTTTGTTTCAGCCGAGAAGATTGCTTTGCTTGTCATTCACTGTCCCATCTAGACCGCGGGATATTCTCAAAGCAGTGTTGTTGATTTTTTCAATAGATCATTACAATCAGTCTTCATAAATATGGTTATAATAATCTCAGGCACAGTCAATGTAGTTGTTAAGGTTTGGGTAGATATTCAGAGGTTTCTGAAAGTACATTAAAGGAACGTTCGAGGACTATTCCTTCAAAAAGGATTTTTTAGTTTTTCTCATTCTAGTTTGCATCAATGTCCATTCAATCAAATTACTTCAAGTAAACATTTATCAATTCCCAATACAGAAGCATGATTGTTTGTGGCTGAAACATACTGAATATTGAAAACAAAAATCAGACAATAATGTAAATTATTAAATAGGTCAAATCAACATGACCCTGATTCACAGCTGAAAAAGGACACAGGTTAAATCAAAGTACAAATCGCAAAGTACCAATTCAGAATGTGATGCCAGATTTCCAGAATGGAAATTAGTACTGTTGTACAAATTAAGAACAACTGTGTTTGTATTTTGTGATTACTGGATGAGTCATATATATTGCTGATCCAAGCTGAAATATATATTTTCGGCAACATTTTCATTAGACTATAAACAAAAAGCATAACTAATGTACTATGTTTAAGGTTAAATGATTTTCATACATATTCTACTCAGCGATAATAATAAATGTTCACAAGGAAACTTACATGAAACTATTTAAATGATTTGGTAGTAAATGACTGGTGGGCAATGTAAACAAAATCATTATTGGCATTCTAACTAACCAATCAGTGGTTTTGGATTACTGACACATCTCCACGGGCTCTGTAACACAATGACACTTGGTTACATCACTTGCATGACCATTGACTGAATTCTCAAAGAAAACAGAAGAAAAAAGCTGCCCTCCAGTGACAGGTTAAATGTGCAGTGTTTCACTACTTATAATATCAGGTTTGCTAAATGCATTCATCAAACAAGGTCACTATTTAGAATTAATAATTCAACACCTTGTTAACTGTGCCTTGTAGCCCTCTCTCTCACATTATAATATTGCACAGACAGCTAAGCAGCCGTTTTCCGAATGTTTGAAGACCCACCCACTCTGAAAGCAGAGCCAGGACTGAGCAACAGCAGCTTTCCTGGCAGCCGTTGAGCTTTGGATCCCTCACTGCCTGTTTGAAAAGATTTTGAATGGAGCTGTGTGTGCTCGGAGGCAGGTGCAACTCGTTACAGCTTAAGGCAGAGAAAAGACCCCCAATTATCATAGCAGCATCTGTGTTTTGGAAGGCACATCTTCTTAAAAACAGGTCCTGGAAATAACTACATAAAACTGCAGAACGAGTTCTCTCTTCCCCCTGAGAGCATGTATTACACAGTCTTTAACAGGTCATTTTTTAATTTAATTTTCTATTCTTTTCCAGATGAAATTGAGACCGGCTGTATTGGCTTTGTGTTTGTTTGGTGGTTGTTGTTGTTTGTACCACATATCCGAGGTTGTAACAGTGCAGCTGTCTGTGCAATACAGGAATTTCTGTTCTATATGTGCTTCTCTTAACTGTATGAAGAGTAATCTCTTGTCACCAAAACGTGATCCCTTTGATTTCCTTTGTGTGGGCGGCTGCAATGGCTGTTATTTTAACAATTATGCTAGTAAAACAAACTCAATGTAAAATAAAAGCCATAACAGCAGAGTCTGCATTTGTGTGTGGGAGGGTGCCAGAGAGAGGTTAGCAATAACAATCCCACGCTTTATATAGGGGAAAGTGTCTGTCGCTGGTAAGGAGTCAGCTCTGGATGCCAAACGTCTACAATGAAGATCAATCTATAGCTGTCAGCATCTTGCCAAACTTCATGTTCAAAGGAGTCATCAAAGACAAGCACTTTACCTTCCTCCCAGAACCTGTGGGGTGACACAAAACAAAATCACAAATAACAAAAGAGTACAGTGTTTACAAGTCTGTCAGAAAAGGTGACAAACCGAAAAAGAAAGAAAAAACAACAACACACACCATCACTATTCAAGGAGGTATTCTTATGCATTCTCAATACTCAAGAGCCTTGGCTTTTTACATTATTTTTTTTAGTCCTAATCAAAGCAGCTGAAATGAAAGGAACAGCATGTTGTCAACATGATTTTGCAATTCAATCACTTTGTGACTTGCAAAGGAAAAGGGGAAATGAGTCAAATATTCCATCTGGGGATTCACATAGAAAATTATTATTACTATTACTTAACGGGGCAAATTACTAACAGGCATACAAACACAACATAACTTGAAACTGCGTTTGTCTTATTGAACCTGCTGTGATGCTTAATTTCGTACCTGGTGTCATTGGCACATCTTATCTTGCATCCTTCCCTGGGAACGACCAGACCCAGATGCATCCTCAGGCGACAGTTTGTGGGCCCTGTGTGAGGCCATACATGCGTCCCAGGCTGCATTACAGAGTACTTGATCTGCATGGAAACGCACACGTTCTGGGTGAGTAACGTAAATTACTATCAATAAGACAATGGAGCGATTTATTTAGTACTTTAACTTGACATTATAGAACCTGGCCAGATCAGATGCTGGAGAACCACATGCTAACAGTTTGCTAAGACTTGAGGCTGCATTTTAATGTCGTTCAAGCAATTGAAATAGTGGAGGAAAGAGAAAGAAAGAAAGAAAGAAAGAAAGAAAGAAAGAAAGAAAGAAAGAAAGAAAGAAAGAACAACTCTTGCTGTTTTCATAAAGGGACAGTATTTTTCTAACTTCCCCAGATTCGAATGAAAAATGTAACCAACCATTCCGATTTCTCCTGGCAGTATGCACAATGCAATTTTCAAATCCATTTATCTTTCTTATTAACCTACAGGGGAATCTTCCTCATTCTCCCTATCACCGTGTTATCCCCCCCCCCCCTTGCTGAAGGCTAAGGCTGCACATCAGAGATAAGAGATCTGAAGGACTGCAACTCATGGCTGTGAAATATTATTCAGTACAAGGCCATGCATCATGTACCTGTCCCCTCCTGCAGCCCGTTGCCTCTGGAAAGCGGTCCAGTAAAGCGCAGGTCTTGGGAACTTTTAGGCAGGATTTCTCCGTCTTTTTACCTGAGAGACAGAAACGAAAAGCTTGCTGAGAGCAGTAGCAGACAAAAGGAAAATGCCTTGGTGTATTCACATATGCTGCTGGGTGCAAAACAAAGAAGAACAAAAAGGATGAAGATAAAGGATTACAGCATCCTAAGACAGCAACTAGTAAGGGTCTAAAAGCCTACAGCCATTAGAAGAGTATGACCCAAAGGTTAATTTCTTAGATAAGTACAATTCCACGAGCCCGTACAATGCCCCCCAGGCTACAAATCTATATAAAAACTAGTCATTTTTGACACGGTTGAGAAATGAAAAATGGATCAAACTGGTATAGAATAATTCCAACATCAGTGTATTACAAAAGCCTGCACCCAAGATTACCCAAGTGCATCTGTTGACAAGTAATCGGTGGGTGATTCTTCATGAAGAGTAATTTGGTTAATTTGATGCTGATGGTGCTTATGATTACAATAACTAATCCTCTCATTAGTAATATATTAGTGTATGTTTAGGTTTGCATTTCAATAAAAATAATACTATACGTATTGCCAGAAACACGTGTTGTTATGCATGGTAGGGGGGGGTTAATGAAAACTATAATATGTAATTATATACATCTCCAAACAAGAAGGTCAAAGGAATGTATTAAAGTAATGTCATGACTAATTAAGCACTATATCTTAACCAGTTAAAACCGTAGACCCTGAAAACCAATATAAAACGCTTAAATGTGTATGTATTTCACACGCAAGGCAGCCTCATAAAGGAAACACTTTGTTTATGACAAGGTACACATTATGAATTTAAAGGTAAAACAGTTTTTGTTTCCTGAAACCTAATACTACAGTATTTGATATTTTCAGACAATGGCTTTAATTAAAAAAGGCCAAATTTCACCTAAACAAGCCTGAATATAAACAAAGATTGAAGGATTAACTATTCTGAAAAATAAGTAAAATCTTGAAAGATATGCAAATTGCTTGAGACAGTTTTAAGTAGGTGGTGTGTTTAACTTGTCATTGCCGTTTTAAAGATGACAACAGAGGAATCCATTGAAACAGTGAGTGTTCGTTTAATATGACAACATAAATACCTTGGTCTTTCCAAATAATTATTTTGAAAAGGATATATAATGTGGCACCACGCTGAGCCGCATTGCCAAGTTATTTTAATGGCTAGCTGTGCTTGCCTGTCAATTACCAACTCTCACAATCAATTTATGGGAACTGTAGCCATGGTTTTGACTGCTCCTAAAGGGCAGATACATGGAAGTGGATGGATCACAATTGAAATTCAGTTCCTGATTGGTTGAGTGTAGGTCAATTGTAGGGCATGTATAACAAAAGAAGCACAAGCACAAGAATGAGGCTCTGATGTTTTACCCAAGAAAATACAGCAATTAGAGTTAAAAGTCCTATTCTAACTAGAAACCCCATTACATTAAATTAAAAACAAACATTAACAGTTCTGATGGCATATAATGCTGTATATAATAATGCATAATAATACATTTTGTTCAAGGTCCTTTTAATACATATTCAGAAAATTCTTATTGAGGACAAAACCTGCTAACTGGTCATATCCAGTCCTACCTTGTTGCCACAATGTGAACTGACCCCACTCCCCCCTCTCTCTCAGGTTTTCATCTTCGGCAGCGAACAGCCCACTCTCAGAGTCCATGATGGTCAGGGCCTCATCCCGAATCATCTTCCAGTTTCTTTCCAGAGTCTGTAAAGACAGGAGGAGGATACATTCAGCCTGGCCTTTTATAAATAAAGCTTGATTTTTCAAAGTAGATGAACATGTCAATTTGAAATACTTATACAATAGGCTGCAGAAGGTAATACACATGCCTATAATCTGAAGAAGTCATATATAAAATTGGATTTGCTCTGGAAAATGCCAACTGAATGTAAGTATACAGCTCTGGAAAAAATTAAGAGACCCCTTGATTTGATTTCTGAACTTGAAGTGGTCTCTTAATTTTTTCCAGAGCTGTATGATTGTTACATTTATGCCTTTAATATATACATATTCAACAAATAGGGATATCTAAGTGATCATTATATTTTAATTTTTTTATGCCTGTATCTTTTAAATAATACTGGCAATACATAATAATACAACTAAAATACTCTGCCAAAACCATTAAGTGTTCAAATTGATCATGAATGGTAGCTCACTAAAACGTATGGATCATATTTATACAGACATCAAAAATGTATATTATTATATTCCTGCCATTATGTTTTTGCCTCTGAAGCAACATTGTTTTTATATCTAATCCTCAAAGCGTTACTTCAGCTTCCCTTCCTCCCTGGACTGTGATTGTGAAGGACAGCTCTGAGGGTGCACTGCCAGGCACTCTGAAAACCCCTGCAGATCAACAAATGTTAGCAAAATAAATCTGATCATAACAACTTGCTTTTGTGCATAGCTTTTACAGCTATTACTGTGCTGGCCACATCTCATTTCAGTGCTTATACATAATGACTTCCAAACCAACTACTGTATTTGAAGACCGTATGGAGGCTGGCCTACAACATGGGACCATGACTTGATTTTAAAACAGAAGCAGAAGGTTAGAAAACTGTAACAGCCTTGCTGACTGATGAAAGTCACTGAAAGCACTGACGTAAGCACTGAGTTTTTGTAAGATTGCCAATCCCTTTAATAAAAAAAAAAAACACTTATTAGGCTGCCATTTCATTTCTGTCGGTCTGTATTGTAGGCACTGGAAAAGGTCCAAGGTATTGAAGATATCTATTGACAAATAATTACAGAAGCTCTGAACAAGGTCCAGGACTCCTGGCTTTTTCAATTCCAGTGCAATGTAGGCCTATCTTTTGGATTTAACAATAGAAGTTTGAGGCAAAAGCTGGGTGCAGTTTGTGATTCGTAATCTATAAATAAAACCCAGCGATCTGAAAATGATTAATTTTGATACTGTACATCAATAATAGCACAAACTGACTGCAAGAGGATGGCAGAGGTAATTGAGAAGGATGAGAGAAGAATACCAAGCATCTTGTGACCACAATGACAATCGGCACAATGATGTGATGTGATATAATTAAATTTAGTGCAGCAAGAGTCCGGCCTCTTTTCGGCACATTTAGGTTATATTTTACTTGTATGCATGGTTCTTTTCTTACTGTCTTTATAGGCCTACATTCAATGAACACATTAATTATAATTATTTTAGGTTTTATTTACTTAAATATGGTTCAGTTAGACACTACAATGCATAGGATTCCTCTTTCAGCTTGTTTTTTGCTTTAATGCCAGCCAATGAGGAAGTAATTCACATTTGGAATCCAAAGATGTGGATAACGTTATGTTAATATGCATTTTATCTGTTTGTTTTTCTGCACTGTATTAAACATCATCTGGCAGGAATATTCTTATACCAGACAGATCTAATTAAAAAGGCTGCTGTTTGTTCTGGTTAGATTTGGTTGATGACCCTCAGACTAATTACATATCCACCAGGCAGCTGCAGGACTGCTCAAGGCATTTTAGCAGGCGGTCCGGAGGAGCTCAAGGCCAAGTCAAACAGTAGTAGAAACCAATATATCCTATTTATTTCATGCAATAAAGGCGCCCATGAGTACACCTACAAGATGTAGTTGGGGAGTTGTAACCTTCATTTATTTTTGCTACTGCTAATTATAATAAAAGTAATCCCCTCTGGGAAAATACTTTGTTTAATAGCAAACAACTCTGAGAGTCTTAGGCATATACATACTTAATATGTTGAGTAAATTACCCTGCAACTGTCTTAAACGTCTGTTACTGTTTACAGTGTAAGTGTTAACATCTCTACAGCAAGGCCCTACAAATTACTACAAGCAATAGTGATGATAAAAAAAAAAAAATCTGATTGCACAAAGATGTTAGCACATTTATACTACATTAAGAGAACAAAAGATATACGAGTGGTTCTGGATGGAAACATTATGAGGGCAATTATCCACAAATATAGTCTGCATTACTACAGTGTGTTAAAAGCTTTATATAATATGATTTACAATTAAAGTGCATCGTTAACGGTATAAAGAATTGCTCCACTTTTTACAACCAACATATCAAGGACCATGTTGGCCTGTCGCCAGCCAGAAGCAGTACAATCATTCATTTTCAAAACTGATATTTTTCACTGATATTCTAAGAAACAGCATGTTTTGCCACAATGAGCAATGCCACTGTGAGACATGTAACAACTTACCTTTACAAGATCTGTGTAACCAGTTTCTTTAGCTGTCCACCAAGCCTGAGCTTTCAGTCCATTCACATTGTAAAGAGATCTCTGCCACACTGACGCAAAATGTCCTCTCTGGTGTCCAATCTCATACCACTTGTAGGCCTAGAAAATAAGATATTCTTGTTATTTTATTACTCATCAAGCAAGCATAGCCAACAACTTGTTAACTGACCGCCCTGCCTATGCAAATGTTTAGGGGAAATGCTGTAAACCTGCGTGAGGTAGTGGTTTATGATAGTGTAAACCATCTCTCTGTACATATGACAAATATCACTTCACTTCACTTCTCCCAAAACCTTGTAGATCGTAGGAGCACTTTTGATTACATCATGACAATCCCTCTCCATTTTGTCCGGTCTTAAAGGTCATAAACCTCATCCACCTAACAATTCACCACTTACAAGCCGTCCACAAAGATGACTCACTTTCACAGGGTAGATACAAGAAACATCTTATGAAAACAAAACAAACGCTGCCATCAGTAACTGAGTTTGTAATCTGCAAGTATTGGAAGGGTCTACATTTTGATTAAATGTGGGATGGAATTTAATTAATGAAATCCAAAAAAGTCTCCCTTGAATAATTTTTCTGTTTCATGAAAAACAAAACTGTTCTAACCAAGATTAAGGTTTTAACATGCTTTTATTTGGTTTCTGCATTAACATTTACTCTCATTCTATGAGTTAAAAGCATAAAAAGCAGAGCTGCAGCAAGAGGAATACAGTAAGCCACTGTGGTCGCTGTTGAGGAGCAAACTGAAAAAATCCTGGCAAAAAAAACTCTGAGCCCCCCCAACACCCCAGCAAACTGCCCCCCCACCGGGTCACAGATTTGAAACCAGAGATGTCTGAGGGCTCAATCTGTGCTACAAGCCACACGAGCCACTCAAGAAACCAGTTCAATCAGTTCAAACAACACATTTATTTTCATCGTAACACATTTCACAAACCAATTTTCTCTTATTCAAGGAGAAACTAGAAAAAGCCTGTGCAATATGCAGACCTTAAAGCCTAAAAAATAGAAAATGAATAGCGGGGTTTGGAAATACAGCTCATTTTGTTTTTCTCCCATAGACTATTAATGTCAGCAAGGGTGAAGGCAAGGGCCAGAAACATCAGACTGCTATTTGTGGAGCCTGACAGCTTAAATCTGACTGTTTACTACTTACATGATTGATGGCAGCTGACTTGTAAGTAAAGCACACAACAGTTCAGCAGGCAGCATTAAGCACTGGCTTACGTGATAGAATAGCTTTTAAGCTCTGCATGCACAGAGTACAATTCTAGCCGCAGATTTGCATTTTCCTAAAAACAAACATTAAATGCTGTTCAGTAAAGGGGAATTAATAATAGTGTAACAGAGTAATAACAAACTGCATACAAGACAACACATATATCTTTAATTTCAATTAATTAACCTGTATTTCACCTCTTCTGCAAATTGGAAGGCCAAAACAAATTGTAAGGAAGCTGGAGGTAAAAACATTGACATCAAGGAAGTGGGTTATAAACTGAAGAGGTTTTCTAATAATAATAATAATAATAATAATAATAATAATAAATGTTTACTACAAAATATTGGGTCTCCTTTAACTTTCTAAATCCTAAAACAAGACTGTTTATCCAAAAGTGACTTAGTATTTGTTTACAAAGTTCAGGACATTTTAAAGTTGAAAAATCTGACCCAGGTTTCAATTAAATATGACAAGGATGACAATGTCTTCTTGGAAAATAAACAAAATATGAGGAATATCTTACCTTACTAATTGTGAATTATTCAATATATGGGTAATATCTGGGCAGCAAACTATACGAGCAGATTAAATACGTTAAAAAATAATACAACAAAACACCCTGGCATATTTGTTTGTAATAGACAAGGGTGCTTTTAAGAATGTTAAGAAAGAGATCTAAATATGCCATTCATTTAATTTGAAAGCAGTGATGAAATACCACGAAGACCATATTAAATACAGCATTTTATCACACAGAATACAGTTATATTCTTAGACAATTATAACTTACATTGCTATCTCCAACTCTTTGCAGGGCATCTCCCAGATGGAAATAAAACCTGCCATCGTCCGTGCCCGGGTCTCCAGATTCTAATCCCTCCTGTATAACATACAACAGCATTTAAACAAGCACGTCGTTTTGCACTCCAATCTAAGTTTTAACTCTTGCACAAAAAATGTACATAACAGTACAACAATACATAAAGTAATTTTCTTTATACATATTCTCCTGAGAGTTACTGATCTATTTTGTAAGATGAAAATAATATTAAGATGGCACCATACAACACAAATCATTTTTTGATGATGACTATCATGGCAAAGCATCCTGAAACACTGTACAGGTTTACAAAATGAGGAGTATGATGCAGAATATTATTATTTCTACTTCTAAGGTACTGCTATTTTAGAGATCACTCACCCTCAGGTACGGGATACTTTCCACTATCTTGTTCTCAGCTTTAAGGATGAAACCGTAGTGAACCTTGGCAAAGCCATCATTTGGCACTATAGATAAGACCTGGAAATGAAATAATATTGATAACATTTTTGTACATTTAAAGAACAAAATAAAACTAAACTAAAAAAGTATGCAGTTTTTGAATCCACAGCTTTTTAATCTCAGAAGATCAAAAAACAATGTAATGAAAGCCAATATTTGAAAGAGCAAGGACCAGTAAAAATATATTATTGCTCTTAATTTCCAAGTGCTTTTCTATGTATTACAGACACCCTGAATTAGTGCTGAATAGCTAAAAAGAAAAATGATTCCTGTTTCGCAGAAGTCTTTAAATACTTCTAAGAGAACTTCTGAGCCTATAAGGCAGTCTGCCCGGGCCTTCACCCCATACGGCCTCTCTGCCATCTCCCTGGACTCCCCATCATTACGAACGGCTCCAGCAGCTGGGAGGGGCAGCGTGACAAACATGCTCTTTGAAACCCTTCAAAGTGATTTTACATCAAACACTAAACCTACTAGCATTAGAAATGTTTACAGTCCAAGCAACAAGACATCAGGCAACTCTCAAACTGCTAGCTGTTGTGTGGCCACGGAATATTCTAGACTTTTCTGTGCAAATGACAATGCCGAATTTAATTAATTTGATGTTGCACACAACTACAAAAACAAACCACCACCACCAAATACATGTAAAAGGAAATATATACACATATACACACACACATTGCTAACTGCTGGAGGTTTTCATTGATTACAATGGATATCTGGATCCCTGGTGATGGCACTCCCTCTTCAAATGGACGGGTATTTTATAAGCAGAGGCCTAGTCTGTGTAGATATTTCCAAGGGGTATCAGAATTGCTTAAAAATATATGCATGACATTTCAATTTCTTTTATGGCTAGTTTTGTTTGTTCTGTTAGGCTTTGAGTTTTGCATTTAAATTTAAATACATCTCTTTCTGAATCTATCAATATTCAGGATACCAGCAAGGCATATTTTTCTGAGAGACTCATTTTCAAAGAACTTCCATTGAAACGGTGACATGAATGACAAGAGCAAGCAGCTCCAGCTAAATGCGTGCTCCAGACTGCCCACCTCCTCATAGACTTTCTTGGCATTTTTGTTGTCTCCCAGGAGCAGAAAACCCACTCCCAGGTCATTCTTCAGGGAGATGTCTTCGGGAAAAAGCTGCACTAGCTTCTCCAGTGTAACCAGGGCACCTCGCATGCGACCTATATTTCCAGGGCACAAGGAAACAAACCAGCTCAAAATAAAATCCTGTTTCAGCTCTGGAGACAAACAAAATATAACATTTGTCAACACTTGAAATGTTGTAATTTGTACCATTATCCATTAGATGTCAGGATAAGGCTGAGAGTTTATTGATATTTCTTATGCATGTTTTAGATATTTGCATACATTTATGTAACTAAATCAATACTTTGAAGTCACCCAGCTGCTTCCCAAATACAGCCCTAGTACTTGATTCTGGGTTTCCATTATGTGGTATAACAAGCCTCATATCATAGAAAACTGTAACAAGGCTTGTAATTTGCAATTGGTGAAAATGGCAACATTTAATGCAGATTTAATACTGTCCCGTTTCTTGTATGCAGCCTTTTGAGAAGAAAATCCACCTATCTTTAAATAAATAAAGTGTTGTGTGATGTTTCGGCTGCTCTTACCTAGAAATTGCTGCCTCTCGGCTCGTCGCTTGAGTGCCAGTTTCACCAGATCAGCCGGGGCACCGGGCAGGTCTGCGGCGTCTCTGAAGGTGTTAATGGCCCTCTGAAGAACCTCATTGCTTCGTTTCTTCTCGGCCAGGTCATCCTCAGCCTGCTCAAACACAGGACAGCGTTGTCAGCAGGGACGCTCTGATCACTTTATAAAGTTTGGACTTTAAAAGATACATAACGGAGTCGGTTGCTTAATTGTGAAAAGTCTCTATTGATGTAAAGATTACTGTGAAATGCTTTTGAAGTTGATTTATAAGGATGTTTAATTTGTGTTGATGATGTTGTTCATGCACAGGTGGGTAAAAAACTGAAAAAGACTCAACAACACATTGAGGACACAAAGGACAAGAAGTGTCCTTAAATTGACTGCTATTTTAAAAGAAGGACTTACAATACATAGGACACACTACAGAAAAAGTTACTAAATACAACTAATGTACAAGATCACAACATGTTAATTCAGTTGGTTCAAGAAATGCAGTTTCCTAAGGAAGACTGGAGGTATAATAATTCAAATTAAACTAAACCAGTGTTTTTTAAACAGTGGTTTAGTGCAGTCAGTTGACATACGGAAACAATGTCACACATGCAGTGATTGTGTATTTATATACACAATATACCATATATACCTGTGCCTTTCCGTATAGAGCTCTTGGACTCTGGGGGTATTTGCTGACAAGACTCTCAAAAGCTTGGAGTGCCTCTTCTGCTTTTCCCTATGAAAAACATTTTTTTTTTTTTTTTTTTTACAAAGAGAAACATCTGTTAATCTAGAGCAGTGAAAACCTTAAAAAGATTAATAAAATCAGTTTTTTTAAAAGTATTTTAAATGTATTTATAGTTTGTAATTAGCATTTCTAAATACATGTGATAGATATAATCAGTCTACATTATTTTTAGCTGTTTTTGACTGTTGAGTTTTTTATTATGATCAGTGACAGCTGACAGTAAGTCCTTAAATTAAAGAGTCATCACCTACTTGCAAAATTGATTAATAAAATAATAATTCAGGTGCACGAGAACATCTAGATTAATCTGTTTAATTTAACAATACAAATCCTGGATATCTGAATTCCTCACACGTTAAACAAGGCCGAATATTGAATACTACAAGTTTAAGCAGGAACCATGGACAAATCAGATTAACGGACATTAAAATGAAAGCAATGATCTGCTAGTTCTCATTCCTACAGCTACTGTATTGGCAACGGCATCTGAAATGGCACCATCATTTAATATTCTTATCTATTAAATGTGGTTGTTCCCTGAAAGCAGATGAAATGCATAAAGCTGGAAATCTCACAGGGTTAGCTTGGTGGAAAAATAGTTTAAACCTCACCTTCTTCCGTAACTTTTCTGCAGCGTCTATCTCAGCTTTGATAGTTTTATCAAATTTATTCAAGAGCTTTGGCTTCTTCTTCTTCTTTGCTGAAATCAAGATAGACAAATCAACAATGTGTTGAGGACCACTCCCAGGGCACTATCATTTGAGACCGTGAAAAAAACCTGCTTTATTGTTTGAATGAATAATTAATTAAGTATTGATTGGGGGAAAAAATTGCAATTATACCAAAAAGCTTTAAGCCTATTGACTTCGCTGTGTGTCACTGGCCTTTTGTGCTTTTGATGACCAGAGCTAAAACTGTGTCACTTGCAAAATGGAGCAGCAAAGTTATGTATGAATTTTATCCAAGCATAAATCTAAGACAAGCGTATGCCCTCAGTTTGAAAGCAAGAAAGACAGTAAATAAACCAGCTCTATCCTTGCCTGTCCTTATAGACTATTACAAAGACTGTTCATTGTGCATCTGTGAAGCACGTGCATCATTAAAGAGATAGAAGGGTCCCATGGGAGGGATGTCTGCCTCAAAATTAATTTCACATGGTTGACTGTATGAGCTTGCAGAGTGCTTCAGAGATAAGTGGAATGTGCTGTACTAATAAATAACTCTCACAGCAAGTCAAAGAACTGCAACAACAACATATCCACAACTGTAAAGAACGCTTTCACTGGATTAGTCTGCATGGGACCAAATTAAGTCGTCTTCTCTTCAATTACTTCCAGCGTAGCCTACAAGCAGTCATTTTAAAGAGTGCAGTAGTGTAGTGTAATATACACAATTATATAATTATGATGGTAACTCTATTCCTTTTCTGTATTGCAGTCCGCAGTAGTCAGGCGCACTGTTGTGTTATCACTGCATAAGACATAGGTAAACTTATACTTACATACTATCATAGATCTTTATATGTCTGCCTTTAAACTATCATCAACTTTAAATTGTACAACAACTGCTGAAATTAACCTACAAACTCTCACTGATAAGACCTTGTACATTACCATAAAAAATAATACACCAAGGTACTGTTGAATGCACACAAAATATATGTAAATGCTAAATACTATCAGCACTGGTTTAACCATACAGCACTTCTCAAGATATATTGTCATACTTACATATTGCTATGACCAGATTTTGAAAAAAAAATCTTTACTTAGTTTTCAGTGCCATTACAATGATATAAAATACCTAATTGGGGTTAGAGGTCTGATGCTCAAAGTGGAGAAGAGGCTGCTGGGAAGGAAAGAAAGCTGATTATTTCCCTGAAGATGGATTTTAATATTGTACCTCCTGAGCCAAAGGCAAGGAGCAGCAATTCAAGCACGGTTGGGACTGAATCTTTTAATTGCTGCGATTGTATTGTGGAAAGTGCTTTCTGCAGAAATGATGCTACGCTACTTAAAAGGGATGACTTAGAGCAATGGAAGAAGAAAAGGTACCAACAAAAGATGACAATAAAAGGCTCCCATTAGTCAAGCGTGTATAAAGCCGACAGTCCTTCCTCACAGTCTCAAAAGGCAGACGATTTCACCAGCAGACCTTCTCTGGGCCTCCTTCCTATTTCCACATATTAGCAGCAGCTGTTCTCTCCCGGTAGTATTGTTTTAATAAATTATAACTCCCTTTCCTCAGAGCGCAGGAGAGATATGGCAGATATGACCCCGTATGTTAAATAAAGAATCACAGTTAACATTTCCAATTTAAGCTCCAGTCATTATCATCTATCAGGTAAATGGAGCAGATACCGACACCTTCACTACGAATTATTAGGAACTTCCGGAAACCGTAATCAAATCCTGATTAACACAAAGTACTTATTTACCAGAGACATACATCTGGAGACAGCTCTTCAGATCTATAAATTGCTTTGACTGCTTCCTGTTTCTCGAAGACGTACACCTTACAGTAAAACATAATTTGATGTTTAAAAACAAAAAACAGAACAGGAAGTAAATGATAAATAGTGTGAAAAAATGACTGTTTTGCTAGAGTTTTTTTTTAATGCAAAGGGAACAATAACCCCAAGGCACAGGAAGTCTGTGGATGTCCTAGTATCTACTCTACAACCTTGAAGTGCAACAAATGAGACCTTCCCTTCTAGAGTAACATTATGCAAAACGCTATCCTAATCGAAGCAGACAGAAAGAGTCTACTAAGATTTGACATTAATCAAACCTTACCAGTCAGGTTAATTATCTGACAGACATATAACTCCCTCTTGGATGGAAGGGGGGAGAGACTGTGCTGTACTTCTAGCATATGCAGCTGGAAATCAATCTGCCCACTGTGGGGAGTGACCACTTCCCCCCCCAGTGAAAGGGAAAGCAACATCCAGTAATGGAAGGACAACATTTTAGTTTAAACTTCTCGTTTTAGTTTAGAATCAAGGTTCCCACACCTTCTTAAACATAAAATTCAAGAACTTTCCAAGGATTTTCCAGGCCCGATTCCCTCAAATTCAACAACCTGACACGGCATAGTTTGAGACACGGATCAAGGTTAATTACTGTTAAAACACTGATTTTTTTTTATAATGAGAACTAGCAGGCTTTACAGAAGCCCACAGACAACAATTAAAAAGAGAGAGAGGATTGAATGTGTAAGTAAAAAAAAAACTTCAATTTCTGTTCTTGCACAAAATATATAAATTCAGGCACTTTCAATGACCCGTGTCTATTTATGTCTATTTTCAAAAACTTTCAAGGATTTCAAGGACCTGTGGGAACCCTGTAGAATTCTAGCAGCATAAACATTTGCGTCTCCTTTCAAGTTCTAGTTGGCATTGTTCCCGAATAACGACCAAATGGATTAACACTTTTACTAAATCTTTTTAGGCTCAGTATAAATTACAGCAAATATGGTTGATCATTAGGCTATACCAGATCCCAAGACAGCTCACTATTAACTTTCGGTTCTATTAATTTTCTGTAAAAATGCATGATATTACTTATGTCAATTTACATAATATATAAAAGCTGATATAATAACAGCTGTTAATTCTAACACAACGGTATGGTATTAAACTTGCTACAAAACACTTTAATTTCCATTTGCTAGACAGGGAATTGTGAACTGCATTTTCAGAAAGGGTTCATTTAAAATATACAGCTGTAATTAAAATCAAAGCTGACACTGTGCAATAGTTCGATAATTGTGGAGACTTAGCCAGGGGCCTTGTGTAATAAGTACAACACTACAAGACTAATTAAAAAGTAACCACAGGTGAACAGAGCCCCAGAAAGAAGACAGGGCACTGAAGAAACACATACAATATAAGCTTTAATAATCTAGAGCACATAGATCCACTGATTTTTTTAGTAAGTCAAATAAAAAACTCAAAGATGGCACTACGGTTTTCCTTTGGCTTGTTCGTCACACATAATAATCTAGCATATTAAGAGAAAACTCAATTCTTCATGCTCCATGCATTCTCGTCAGTCATAAATGTTTGCAACGTTTCCTTTCATTTACAGAAACCGCAAGATTGCTCTAACATATGGTGACATTTCTAGACATTAATGTGTTATTTAATCCACACGGATAAAGACGCAATTACATAGCTAGATAGACAAACAAATATTAATGTTCCAGTTGAGGCTGGAAGCACTGTAAGATACATTTGTAAAATCTAATAAATACATTTTTCTCTCTAGATTCTGGCCTCTATCAGATAAACTGATCACTGATTTTTGAAATTGTAAGAAAAAATGAAATTCTGAAATATATAGTTGCTATGAACTTTCCTAGGTATATTCAGATTGTTTTTCATAAATGTATTAAATTACTTTACTCATCCTCTGAACCTTACAAATACCCTCAAACTTAACTTTGTGAAGTGCTAATGCATGCTGCTTCACATGGTGATAAACCTATGAAATGAACATGAATAATCAGAAACGTGTTATTAAGAAATTGATAAAGAAGCGGTAACTAAAATCGAAATGACACCAGTAGCTCTTTGGCACATCCCCTTACACTATTTATGTGACAAAGAGAAGACTACAGTTTTGACCTCTCGTGCTAAAGATGATAATGAATTGCAGTGTGCTAGACTGTATGAAATGTGACTACAATCAGGACAGGAATCTCAGCTCTGCCATTAGTGTGTCTGTTTACTTACTAAATGTCAGTTAAGTCCTATGCATTTTAACCCTTTGCTTTCCCATTTAGTTGCACAGTAAAGAACTCTGCCTACTACACAGAGAAAATAAAACACACACCCATCATGTTTCGGACCAAATTCAGTACATAGGGATAGACTAGCATGACTGGGTGACTTATTTTAAGTAATAATGTGGTGATGTTTATTATATTAAATTATTTAGCAGACAGCTTTAACCAAGGTGACCTAAAATCATTAACATACAAGGTTCTATGTGTGCACCATTATTACATTATAAGGTTTAGAAAGCCCTGATCAAAAAACAATCCACAAATTAGTAAATAAATTCAGAATAAAAATGATAAAATTAAGCTTTAAATTAAGCTCCCCAGACTGCTTTGTGGTTTTATGAATCGAAAAATAGAAATGTATAACTGCTACAGTCCTGCCTCATTAAATAGACTAGATAAAATAGACTATTAAAGTCTAGGGTAGACAAATAAACAAATCAAGATATTCAAATAACATGTAACAGATGAGGAAATTACCTTCTTGCTATTCCAAGCATACATACTTACATGCTTCACTGTGTAATTTGGAGTTCTTGTGCGACTTTTCATGGCCAGATTTTAGAGCCGTGGGTGAGAACTGGTACGGTGCATTGATTGAACAGATACTTTTCTCAATATTGATGCCATTTTCACTCTTTTGATTTCTTCCATAAGATTTTCATCCGCACTTATTTGTTGGCCGTTTTGTCACCAGTTAACATTTTACTACTTACTCTAAGGTTATCCTTTACTAAATATATTCTATGAGTAAATAAATGGAGAATCTCCTTCGCTTCTTTGCATATGTGAGGAACCTTGATGCCACCTGGAGGTATCTCTGGGAATTGTTTTAGTTTTGTAATGTTGAATTGGAACATTTCAGGTGTTCCCAATTGAAATAACTTGGCTTACCTTTCTCCTTTGGCTTTTCTTCACCTTGTGGTTCAACTGCTTCTATAAGATAGAATATTTCAACATTATACTTTGATTTACATTACATTTCAATTAAACGTACACACATAGCCATACTATTGTAATGTGTGAGTCATTTATAAAATAGTTAACCTAGACCTAAACATGCGTCCTTCCACCTCATGTAATGAAGAGTTGGCTCATGCTCCATCTATTCTGGTCTGTTTTCTAGTGCAGGGTTTGTGTGATTCAGACTTATATAGCAATGCCATCCTAATGTGTTCACTTGCTGAATTAAATCATGTTTAAATGCTTAGTTAAAAAACTAAAAACTAAATTTAGATGTATAGCATAAAACATCACAAACTGACAGTGTTACAAAATATACAGCACACCAAATAATTTAGTGGATTTAGTGGACAGACGGATTGTGATCTATTTGGCTTGGTAGAGCTAAATAAGTATTTACATTTGCTTCATGGAAACAAATGTACAGAACATAACAGGTTTACTCAAAATATTTACATTTTTTTCCAAGTTATCTATAGGACCTAAACAGTATGCATACAACATCACATTTACAGTTTAAATCTTTCAAAAGAAGGAATACACAATATGTTTTCTCCCAAAATCTTTATTGCAGCCTCAAACAGAAAATTTACATACTGTAACAGCCATATAAAATCCCAAAATCGCAATTTCACAATAATTTAAACTGGTTAGCCTATACAGTAGGATGCCATGTAAACTTCTGACAAAATTGTTTCAAAATATGAACTGCAATATAAGAAAGATACCTTAAGATTGTCATAGTGTTATTATTGCTTATGCTGTGCAATTCATTTCCCTTGCGACAAAAACCCATTCTAAAGCAGCAAGAACCCCACCTTTCACTTATGGCTTTTAAAAAGATAACACTTTTTTTCTTTAAAACCAGAGAATTAAAAATACTTCAATCTAGAAAGCTTTTTACAAATCTAGAGTAAAACCTCTGCCTTATATAAATGTAGAATGTAGTATTTATCACCTTAAAAATTCACATTGAAAGTGTTAAGAGTAGAAAAGAGACACTAATCGAAAAGAGTTGATTTAAAAAAAATAAAATAAAAAGAATAAAGAATATCCTGCAAAACTATGTATGAAAGCACTTTTATAGAAATATTATTCTGAAAAAAAAAATATTTTTCAGAAATGTCTCTCATTGCAGAATTTCTTAATATTCAACACATCACCCATATTTATTCTGGCAGGCCCTGAATCACCACAAAATACATCAAATGCTACAGATTCTACCACTCAAAAAAAAAAAAGTACCGCATCTTCAGTGGAAGATATTTTCACAGCCAGGACACCATAGTGAATGACTGAGTTTCCTTCAAGGTTCACTTGTTTTCAGTTTCCTAATAATTAGTCTAGATACCCTCAGAGTCCTTTGCCTATTGAACAAGAATACAAACACAAATTCAAATTACAACAACAAGAAAACAGTATAAAGCTCCAGGAACAGGACAACATGTTCATCAGGAAACTAAGGGACAGTTTATTAAGATACCCTTTTCCTCGGCTCTCATGTTTGACTGTATTCACATTTGGGTCATTATTATAGACCTAGATCCCAAAAGTCAAAGGTTTATTCACATTTAAAAAAACTTTATATTTTCACTTCGAATGAGCCAATGGTAAGGTTTCAAGAGTTCTACCACTACAGTATATTCCCATACCCATAGTGTACACAGAGTAATCCTGAAGTGTCCTGATGAACACAGAAAGGACAGTCACCCTAACTGTGCAATAGTGTTTTAAAGCAGTGAAGGGCGAGGCCCGCAGCCTGAACAATCTCAGCTTAAGACCCTAGTGAGCTCAGTAAACTGTCCAAGATTTAAACAACCCCTAGACAACTATAACTGTACACAAGTAATGCAAAAGTGGCTTAGCCATTTCATTTAACCTCTATACTTTAAATCTATGATAGTCTAGTGACAAAAAATGATATATCTCTAAGAAATGTGGACAACCTTGCTTCTATATTTCTCAAAAGAAAAACGGTACTTGAGAACCACTTGTGCGCGTCCATGTATAGTGTAAGAGTTTGCTTTTGCAAGCAGAACATTGTCAGCCAGAGAGTCTGTGCCATTAAATGGTACTACACCAAGTGAGGTAAAGTCAGTGGAAAATGATACATTTGCTTAAGCTAGAAAGAAAAACACCAGTTGGATATCCTGCCTAAGCTTATTGATAATTATGGCAAAAGCCAGTGAGGATTTTTCTTTTTTTAAGGTAACATGCACATACAAATGAATACACAAACAAACTCATACACAATGATTCCTGACTATAGTTTTAAATTAACCTGCCAGCATAAATTAATTTTAGATATGCACCGCCACATTGATAACGCAATACTTTAGGGTAATAAACAGCATCAGTGGAGTAACTCACTGTGAGAGATCAGTGCAGTTTTGCATCCGTACCTTCCCACTAAAATGTCTGGTATTTGAATTGCAGATTATTTTTTTCTTTTAAAGCAAAGTCATTACCACCTAACCACTAAGGTTAAATACGAAGCTAAAAACCTTAACTTCCAAACATCATGTACACTACAGAATCAAACAAAATAATAATTAAAAAAACTAAAACTATATGCATCAAACAATCAAAGGGAAACAGAAGAACAATCATGGATATTCCTTTACATAACTTATGATAAAATACTGCCCACACACAGGAGTGTAGCTAGTATTTTAAAATAAAGGAAAAAGATTCATACCAGAGAAAAATGTTTAAAACCTAAAAACCACAGAAAAAGAATAAAACAAAATATGCATCAAACTTTACAGAAGGAGAAATGTGTTTTGAACTAGAAATGATGCATGATAAGGAATAAAGCATAACTGACAGGTCGAAAAGCACGGTGTAAAACATTTTATCATTTTTCTTTCAACAACTCGACCCCAATGGCCAGAAATCTCTTATTTTCGCAGTTGAAATAAGCAGCTGCTTCCTTTCAGCGGAATGTAATTTGGGCTGGTCCTCATGGTGTCCGAATTTTCTGTTTCAAGCTTTATGTATCTGTAAAACAAGGGGAAATGCTAAATTAGAGGACCAGGCTACATGTCAATTCATCAACTGCACCGAAAAAACAAAAACAAAATCTTCCTAGGTCTTCCTCTAAGCTTTCACACCACAAACATCCCCATGAAATGCTATATTTAACATCCACATCATGTCTAGAAATGGGGTTGGAGCTTTGATGACTGAGCAAAAAGCATGTTTAGAACATCTTGGCTGTATATGTTTAGCAGTACATCTTGTCACATGTGTGCTTGCTAACTTGCAGTGACCACAATGCAATGCTGAATGCACAGTGAAAGGCCACATTCAAAAGAATAGATCCAGATTATTTCCATTTCAAAGGAGCAACTCATAATGGGCTGAAGTAGGGAGGGGCTCCAGTCACTTTGAATATTAATAGTTTTGGCACTGCCTGAAAAGACTGCTAATTCAAAAAAATCCACTTCAAGACAACCAATTCCTCTTACAAACATGATTGCATCTAGTATTCCTAATATTTTTATTGACAAATACTGTTTTTTACCCCTCACCGAAAGGAAAACTAAAACTAAAAATAGCTAAGATTGGACAACATGAAAATGTACAAATACGTACATAAAAACCACACTGGAAATAAATTATTCTCAATAGAGAAGCATACGATGCAAATACTTGCAAGAGCTTTGCCCTGTTGTTTTCATGTTCATGTAAACACAACTACCACCAAAAGGTATTCTGCATGAATGACCTTGAGCTGAAGTAAAAAAAAAAACAAGAACTGTGGCAGTCAGATTTCCATTAGAAATGATGACACAGGCTTTGCTTTGCATTTTGTCTACCCAGTGCATCGCCCAGCTTTAGGCTAAACCTCTCCCTGAACCTTGACAGTGAACATCTCACACACGTTTCACGGTTCCTGTCATAATAAATCTGATAAAAATTGTGTGGTTGAAATGTCCTTCCTATCATTTTAAACAATTGAAAGAAACGTAAGGGTTTGTGATTATTTTTCATTTTTTGCAGTTCCTCATATCTCATTAAAGAACAGAGATGACCACAGCAAGTTGAATGTTTTTGTTCCATTCAATATTCAATATTGATAATGAAAATAAATAAACCCAAAGAAGGTAATTCAGTGAAGAAGTATAAAAATGAGGGCAATCTGTTTAATATTTGGACGTGCGGGAGAGGTACGGCAGCAGTCACATCCCTGTGAATAGGTTGAGTGTAATTTATCTGCTGAAAAACTGAACTATCCACCTTTCTCCACTTTTTAATACAGATTCAGCAGATTTTATTTATCAAAATGTTCTGGTCATACAAGTATAAATATGAAATAGCATAAAACAGTAAAATGTAGATTCTTTATTCTGAGGTATGACGAACATCCTTCATCAACTTTGATTGTATCCATCTGCTGTAAGCAAAAGGTGCCCTGTTGCATCAACAATAAACCACAACATTCAACTCTCCAGTATAAGATCTTCAGTGCCTCTTTTATGCACTTATCACTCGAAAATACTGAGCTAAAAGACCAAATACTCCACAGAAACCTGAATTACAACTCAGCTGAACTCTCCCTGAAGAAACATTTTATAGCCAATGTAGACAAATTAGTTTTATTTTCTTCAAATTACACATGCACCTCTTATGGCTTACATTACATAATGCCTTCACCAAATAAACACAACAGTTTTTAGAAACTAACAAATAACCACAATTCGAAGATAACGTATATACCTTTTCATTTGCATGCAGAATTCCAGTACATGATATAATTGAATAATGCCAAAAATTTTAAAACACTATTTCTGGACTTTAAAAATGATGTTTCGTTCATGGATATATATTTTTAGATTGATACAGTGTTAAGTTTCTAAATAGCCTGCATTTTCTATTAAGTTATAGAAGCTGGTTCTGTTTACTCCTATATTCAGGTACAGTGTGTATATTAACAATACACAATGTGCACAATGAATATAGCGGACAGTTCTACCGACAGGTTTCCCAGCTTTCTATAGTCAATATCCGGAAGGGTTAGTTGTAAAGTCAGAGATGGTGGAAAACAAGGAACTTAAAAAGCACATGAAAGAAAAATACGTCATATAATAACTGCTTCAACTGTTTGCACAAGGTACTGGTTCCAATTCAAGAAAATCTACCTAATTTTCTAGATCAGTGTATTTTATTTCCACTGAGCCCAAACTGACAAATGGACTGCAAAAAAAAAAAAGTAACTTTAAAAACACAAGAGCTATTACAACATTTTTCCATAATAACTACTTCAGCCGGTTACAACCAGCTGGCACAGGGTCCAATTTAAAAGAGCCTACCTTACTTTCTGTTTATTTCCACTTTGCCTAAACCAACTGACAGTAAGTAAGAAACTGCTGACAACCACACTACTGACTATTAACATGCAAAATATGTATTCTTCACACTGCTCAAACTGTAATCTTCAACTTATTTTACATGCTAAAAGTTAACGATGATTCACCAGGGCAGGGTCAGAGGGAGGGAAACAGATAATCAAATTCTAAAGGTACAATTACCACTTATGGTGAGGGCAGTGAGTTTAAAAAATGCCAATGTGACATAGGCTAAAAAGGAAATGCATACTGGGAATGAATCCCATTGTTAACAGTAAAGTGTACAGTATGGTGTTCAACAACCTTTTGACTCCCAAAGATTTTTCCAAAGCCTCTTAACACATGACCACCACCTGTCATGCTTCACAGACACGCTGTTCCTAAATAAGACTGAACTGAGGCTAAAATTAAAAAAACAAGAACAACTACACACTAGTTAAGCTTCCTGTCAGCGTCTGTGAATAACAGAGCACAATCAGTTGGGTTTGATCATGTTTTATACAGGGTTGTAGTTCTGGACAGGCAATGAACATCATCCGCTACATAGACAAATACACTATAAAACAAATGTCAAGATTTTGTGTTTATGTAGTAAATGAAAGCCATTCAGTGGCTAGATCTTATCACTAAATTTGAGTCTGTGCTAGGACACTCACACTATAAACCAACGACTTCGACACAAATACAGATTAATTTAAAATGTTTTAATGCATGAACTTCAAAGTGTAATATATATGTGATGATGCCTGCTGTATTCAAGGTACTATTACGTAAAGAGAGATTGTATTATCTGAACGAGTTAATTGGATGTCCCCAGCCTTTGCAGTCCTGCACATAATGTATTGTAATGTTGTACAAAAATATTTGCTTAAAGAAAATGATTTGTATATCAAGCCAACAAAACTTTGCATATTATTTTCATTAAACTAAAGTTTTGAGATTACGTCCATATATCAAGTACGTCAACAACAGTGAACATATGCATTTCTATAAGAGTTTCAAATAATAGTTTATTAACTTTGTGAAAGTTATATGATTCACTTAGCAGTCAAATAGTCATCCATAGCATCTAGAAATAATGCTTCTTTCCTGACTTCCTTGAAACTGCTTGAACTGTATATAAAGACAGAGCACCCTGTAAAGTTTACAGGTATAAACCGTGGAATAAATAGCTTAAACCTTATGCAGTTGAAAGTATTTACCTGATGGCTCCTCCTGAATATGCTGTTCTGCCCCAGTAGCCTCTTCTATTAAAATAAATAAAATAATGGATTAAGACAATGACAATATACAGACGGGTGTTGAATTAAAGGAAAAACCTGAATAAATGAGTGGAGGAACATAACGAATGCAGATGCCTACAAATAGGTGTACTGCATGATACAATTAAACAATTAACATCCTATCATGCTATGTGGCATGTATGAAAATGCTGAGCAGGCCCAGTTGAGCTTGATTTTGGATCAAGATGGCAGTGCATAAACCCCTCAATACAAAGACAAATGCACATTTGAGAGTTAACTGTTGCAAAAACCATAGGCACTGGTCTACAGAGATGTGGAAAAAAGTGATATCTTAGATGAGTCACCCTTCACCATATTCTCAACAAGTGGGCGAGTGCATGTGTGGCAACACCAAGAGAATGGTCCAGGCCTGACTGCTTGACCCCTACAGTGAGGGGAGCATTTTCCTGGCATAGTTTTGGTCCACTTGTCCCCTTAGAGGGAAGGGTCACTGCAAATCATTACAAACATTTATATACTGATGGGAGTGGTCTCTTCCAGGATGATAGTGCCCCCATCCACAGGGCACGAGAGCTCACTGAATGGTTTGATGAGTATGAAAATGATGTGAATCATAAGGTATGACTTTTGCAGTCACCAGATCTCAACCCAATTGAACACCTATTGGAGATTCTGGACCGACGTGTTAGACAGCACTCTCCACCACCATCATCAAAACACCAAATGAGGGAATATCTTTTGGAAGAATGGCGTTCCATCCCTCCAGTAGAGTTCAGAGATTCGTACAATCTGTGCCGTTTGGCTGAGTGAAGGACAGCCTGGCCTTGAGGACGAGGCTGTTGAAACCCCCCCTGTGGCGGGTGGAGCTAAGGAGCTGCTGTAGAGGCAGAGACTGGGAAGTGGAGGGATGTTGTTCTTAATATTATAACACGAGAGCAGCGCGGTTGCAGCACTACGAGAAGTGATGCTACTGATGCAGAGGAAAGCAAGCTTGTCACGTGGTATTTATGACTGTGGAGGTACCTCAGGGAGTATCTTATGCTTAGGCTATGCTTCGAGCAGAGAGATACAAGATTGAGGACTTTAGTTTTCAAGTCCATTAATCACTATCTTTCAGCATTGCACTGACATTATCAAACTCATATTTACCTGTTTGCACAGCCTCCTCAGGGGCAGATTCTTCATTGTCATGATCTGAAAAACACAATTATTTTGTATTACATGTATATCTGAACTTGAAATGTTAAGCAAAATATTCAAATGTTGTGCATTGTGCATTGCATTTGTCTATGGTGTAGGATTAAGTTTTTTGGTTGCATTACTTTACTATGGAGATTATTTGAAAATAACACTGGGAGTAAATCTAATCTTTGACCCATGATCTAATCACCAATTCCACATGTCATCTGATAGCCGCTATCTATTTGTCAGAGGTGTCTTGCTACAGTCAGCTATCATGAGGCATCAGGGTTGAAATCTGAGACAGATGGGATCAAGATATTGAAACGCAACAGGCCTTTCTTGTTTGTAAGGAATAAACAAAGTTAATGACTTATTGCAGTAAATCTTATGCTAAGCCCAATCTGTTCAAAGGCTTCATTACATTCACATTTTCCTTCAATTTAAATGAATACTATTTTTGTTTAGAATTTTGTATATTTTACAGTGCTTATCAGAGGACAATACCAGCTCACCAAAAGTACTGGAATTACAGACAGACACCAACAAATAATTCCTTATTCTGCATTTCAGTTTCACTCTTGGCCTTTTGATAAATGACTCAGAAGTGCTTTACTGATTCACTGTCCTCATCCATTCAAGAGGTGCTCTGTGGGAGTGAGATCAGGACTCAGATTACTTTCCACTGAACACTGTGGTACACTGCCAGGTACTTTATCGTGTTGATAAGCCTTCAGCTCTTAATTGTAACATTCCAATTAACATGGATGATATACTGTTACGAAAAATATCATACTGTATACTGGAAGACATGATGCTTTTAATACAAACTAACCTCTACAAACCACAAGACTTGCTGTCAATTTAACTTCCCCTTTAAGGCATGCTAATGTAGTGTATAAAAATAACCATTGCTTTGTTCTTACCTTCAGCATTCACTTCTGAGTGAATATCAGGTTCTGTAAGAGAAGGCAATATATTATTAATTAATCTTTCCAAGAGGGTTCAATAATTATGAATCATCCAACTCCACATATTTTAAATCTGCTGTCATTTACAAAAATGTAACTAAAGCACACCAGACAAGCCACCGCACTGCACTTTATCCCGGCTTAAAAGCGTGTTGTTGTTTTTTTAGAAAGTAAAAATAGGTGGATAATGTATTCAGAAAGCTGTGTATGAAATGGAGAACAGGATGCATCTCTCTTCAATTTTGAACAGAAGAAAACCGTTTGCCATATGCGCATAATATTCCATGTTTTTTTTGTTCCAGCACATAGTTCAATATGAAAGCAGGAAGTTTAACAAGGTCACACAGTTATTATTTTCACCCTCATGGTTTCGGTCTTCAAAAAGTATTCAAAATGTTTCCTTTTTTTTTTTTCCTCATCCTTACAACGTTGCACACACAAACAAAAGTAAAATGTTCTGCATGTAAAATGGGTCATAATTATTTCTATATTGCCTTTAATAACAAGATCTGAGGAAAAAAAAAGCTCTTCTTTGAACACCTCTCACAATTTACAAGAAAAAGGTGCATTTTAAGAACAGCACTTCCTGTTATTAAAGAATCACTAAGACCATCACGTCCACCAGCCCACCAACGCATTGCCTGTAGCAACACACTGCTCAGCTTTATGAGATTCTTGTAATTGTATAATGCAAATAAGGTACTGTTTAATGTAAGGGTAAGTGCCCCGTCAGGGTATTTCAATCATTTTACCTGGCTCAGAAATGTCTTCAGTAGTTAGTTCCTGAGGTTCTGAGGAATTAATAAAGTAAATCAATTATTATGGTATTTAACATAAAAAACCTGTAATGGAAACCATGTATGTCGAACATTTATTTATCTTTGGAGTAAGTGTGCTGATGTGCAGTTTCACAAAGTGGCTGCAGGGAGATCTGGCTCCATCTACTCATCTATACCATGAATTTAGAAAGTTTGATTTGATAACAGTACATCCAGTATGTTTTTTTCCCCAACACATTTTCTGCTTAAATGTGGACCTTTCAGTGTTTAATTCTGCACAATAGCAAAGTAAAACTACTAAATAGTATCTGACAATGGGAGAAGTTCCACTAAGAAAATAAAACAAAGGGAAACTGCTAGTAGGAAAGTCCTGAAATGTTTGTACCTCAATGCCAGGCGTATAAGGAACAACATGTTAGACCTAGAAGCCACAGTGCTGGCGAATGACTATGATGTTGTACGAGTGACAGAAACATGGCTTACAGGCAGCACAAGTTATTCAAAGGGACTTTGGTATTCAGTTGTGGGTCAACACCTGGCAGATGAAATTCAAGTAACACATGAGAAAGATCTAGGAGTCTATGTGGACTCCTCACTTTCTCCATCCAAACAATGTGGGGAAGCAATAAAAAAGGCAAACAGCATGTCAGGGTATATTGTCAAAAGTGTAGAATTTAAAACAAGGGCAGTGATGTTCAGACTGTTCAATGCACTAGTTAGACCTCATCTGGATACTGTGTGCAGTTCTGGGCTCCACACTTCAAGAAAGATATCGCTGCTCTAGAGGCAGTTCAGAGGAGAGCAACCAGACTTATTCCAGGTCTGAAGGGAATGTCCTACTGAGAGACTGAGGAACTGAACCTTTTCACCCTGGAACAGAGGAGACTACGTGGGGACTTGATCCAAGTCTTCAAAATCGTGAAAGGCATCGACCACATCAAACCAGAGGAGCTTTTCCAGATCAGCAGGGACACACACACCCGGGGACACAAATGGAAATTGGGCTTCAAGGCATTCAAAATGGAAAACAGGAGACACTTCTTCACACAGAGAGTCGTCACAATCTGGAACAAACTCCCCAGCAATGTGGTAGATGCTGAAAATTTGGGAACATTTAAAAATAAACTGGATAGGATCCTTGGATCACTTAGTTATTAATGGACACCAAACGAGCACGATGGGTCGAATGGCCTCCTCTCGTTTGTAAACTTTTGTATGTTCTAAAACAGATATATACAGTGAGGGAAAAAAGTATTTGATCCCCTGCTGATTTTGTACGTTTTCCCACTGACAAAGAAATGATCAGTCTATAATTTTAATGGTAGGTGTATTTTAACAGTGAGAGACAGAATAACAACAAAAAAATCCAGAAAAACACATTTCAAAAAAGTTATACATTGATTTGCATGTTAATGAGGGAAATAAGTATTTGATCCCCTATGAATCAGCAACATTTCTGACTCCCAGGTGTGTTTTATACAGGTAACGAGCTGAGATTAGGAGCACTCTCTTAAAGGGAGTGCTCCTAATCTCAGCTCGTTACCTGTATAAAAGACACCTGTCCACAGAAGCAATCAATCAATCAGATTCCAAACTCTCCACCATGGCCAAGACCAAAGAGCTGTCCAAGGATGTCAGGGACAAGATTGTAGACCTACACAAGGCTGGAATGGGCTACAAGACCATCGCCAAGCAGCTTGGTGAGAAGGTGACAACAGTTGGTGCGATTATTCGCAAATGGAAGAAACACAAAATAACTGTCAGTCTCCCTCGGTCTGGGGCTCCACGCAAGATCTCACCTCGTGGAGTTTCAATGATCATGAGAACGGTGAGGAATCAGCCCAGAACTACACGGGAGGATCTTGATAATGATCTCAAGGCAGCTGGGACCATAGTCACCAAGAAAACAATTGGAAACACACTATGCCGTGAAGGACTGAAATCCTGCAGCACCCGCACGGTCCCCCTGCTCAAGAAAGCACATGTACAGGCCCATCTGAAGTTTGCCAATGAACATCTGAATGATTCAGAGGAGAACTGGGTGAAAGTGTTGTGGTCAGATGAGACCAAAATCGAGCTCTTTGGCATCAACTCAACTCGCCGTGTTTGGAGGAGGAGGAATGACCCCAAGAACACCATCCCCACCGTCAAACATGGAGGTGGAAACATTATGCTTTGGGGGTGTTTTTCTGCTAAGGGGACAGGACAACTGCACCGCATCAAAGGGACGATGGATGGGACCATGTACCGTCAAATCTTGGGTGAGAACCTCCTTCCCTCAGCCAGGGCATTGAAAATGGGTCGAGGATGGGTATTCCAGCATGACAATGACCCAAAACACACAGCCAAGGCAACAAAGGAGTGGCTCAAGAAGAAGCACATTAAGGTCCTGGAGTGGCCTAGCCAGTCTCCAGACCTTAATCCCATAGAAAATCTGTGGAGGGAGCTGAAGGTTCGAGTTGCCAAACGTCAGCCTCGAAACCTTAATGACTTGGAGAGGATCTGCAAAGAGGAGTGAGACAAAATCCCTCCTGAGATGTGTGCAAACCTGGTGGCCAACTACAAGAAACGTCTGACCTCTGTGATTGCCAACAAGGGTTTTGCCACCAAGTACTAAGTCGAAGGGGTCAAATACTTATTTCACTCATTAACATGCAAATCAATTTATAACTTTTTTGAAATGCGTTTTTCTGGATTTTTTGGTTGTTATTCTGTCTCTCACTGTTAAAATACACCTACCATTAAAATTATAGACTGATAATTTCTTTGTCAGTGGGCAAACGTACAAAATCAGCAGGGGATCAAATACTTTTTTCCCTCACTGTAAATTAATTAGAACTGAAAAACAATGTAATCTTAACACAAAGGCTTTCAGTTACATTTACGGGGAAAATGTTAACCTATAGCGGCCTTGAAGGAGGTTTATTTATTTATTATTGCTTCTATTAAGCAATGCTTACATGAATTTGGACAAATGTGGATCTCTTGTGTATCCTGTTACTGCAGAGAACAGTAGAAGCTGAAATACATGTACTACACACCTGCATCCTCCTCCGACAGCTCTGGCTCAGAAAGCATACTCTCTTCTGCATCCCGTGACTCCTCTACAACACAGGAGAAAAAGGCATTGCAACATCCACACAAATGAAGCTCATTCATAAATCAGACCCACAGTAACGAGGAGGGGTCTGTCTGCTGTTTCCAGTGTAATGTCACACCCTTCAGAAAGTTTACTAGTTTTTTTTTTTTTTACATGTATGTTGTTGTTATACATATCCCTTGGTGGACACTGTGGATTATTATACCGCCATATGCTTTAGCATGATTTCCCTATGCTTTCATCCAAGTATATGCGGTAATGTTAAAGGGTTGTTAATACCCACCTTCTCCATGCTCGGGTTCTGTATCCAAAACAGACTCTGAAAATCAAAATAGTATGTGAGACTCAGAATGGAGGCTTATTGAGGTAGTCTAGTTAGAAACTGCAATTGGCAGTGCTATACGATCAGGTTTTGCAAGAAGAGTTTCTGAATCAGAACATCAACGTATAATACATTTTTAATATAAATTGGCAAATTTTGGATTAATCACATTACTTTTCATCATGTTCTTCAAAGATAAGCAGTTGATCTTAAACTAAAGTTTCAGATACACATTTATTTCTGAGCAACAGCTTACCCCCTTGTGTGTCTATTGTATCTTCAGGGGTATCTTCCTCTGAAAAATAAAAATAAAAATATTGAAAGATTCTGTGGAGTACTATTTATTATATTTTTGTCTTAGTCTAGTTACATAAGGTTAATAAGTTATTTGGTAATTTTTGATAAATATTGAGTATCTTGTTGCAAATCCACACACTATATTTGAGCAGTTTAAAATAGAATTTGAAATTAAAATAGTATGTAAAATCATGATCAATTTCAGTCCTTCATGATTTTCATCAAGATCAAGTGAATCTACACTTTCATCAGTTACATCTAGGAAAAACAAAAGAGTTGGGTATAAAAATCAGCAAAATTAGTACTTGTTGGATGCCTTTTACCAGACACAAAATCATAATGAAGCTTGTGAAGTAATTCGAGAAATACGAGTTAGTCAATAGGAAACATAATTGAAATTATTCGTATTTTTCATAATTTAGTGCCACTCCATGTTCAGGAGAAATCTTAAACTAAACACATTACAAACAAACATCAGAAACATCCTTTACACATGTGTAAGAGAAGGAGTGACCAAATCATCATCAACAGCTATCAAGGTTATGAATTATAAAAGGCTTTCTGTGTACAATGTTTGAGAAAAAAGACGAATTGTACCTAAACTAAAGTCCTCTTCCTCTGGCTCTGGAAGAGGGACAGCAGCTGAAACAAAATTTGAATTGAATTGATCTGTTAATAACAATATATTCAAAAACCTGACATAGAAGCTGAGCTTTTGCACAGTATTTGAATACGATTTTAAAGCCTTATGTGCAGATTAGTTGTCCATTTTAACTGCAAACAACAACCACCAAAGACCAATAACAACACAAGAATCCCAATATAGGGAATTAAAACAGAAAGGGTTAGTCCAGAACACACATTCGTGGCAGTAGGATGAACAATTTAATTGAAATGAGTAACATAAAGGTTGTTTGTGAAAAATGTAGCTATTAAAACAGTACTACAAGATGTTGATGACTAGTTCGATCTACCGAGTCAAAACAAACCTTGGATTTCAGATTCCACATCCATGCTCTGAGATCCATAGACTGTTACAAGCAATGAAATTAAAAATTGTTAGTTATCTACTGGTGTATGTGCTACCACTACAATCTAATGAAGTTTGTCATGAAGGAGGCATAAGCGAAGGACCAGGCCTCTTACCTTCGTCCTCACTCTCCGAGACTGAGGAAGCATCTGTAAAACAGGCGCAGATAAATAAAGACATGGCTTTCTTTGATCATAAACACTGACGCTACCAGCATGCCCCACCAACAAGCACATGTGCAAACAAAGTCTTGATCAAGGCACTTTTTCCAATATGTCTGATCCCCAATCCCACAATTAAAATTAGATTACACTTTTAAGTATACCTACTGCCGTGCTATTATCTTCAAAAGTTTATAAACTATTTGTAATGCACTTTTTTCAAGAAACCATCTGTTAAAGATGGATTTAAATAATGTGTTATTAATTTAAAGTAAAATGCTAGCAGTAGCAGTGTTTTCAAAATGATGGAAATGGAAATGGAGTTTTTTTTTACTGATAAAGCAGCAATTAGGGAACAATATTAGCAAGAATACAGACCTTGGACATCTTCACTGTATTCTTCGCTCGGTGACTCTTCACCTGTAATCAGAGGGAAATAAATCAATTATTGTACATGAATTATGGGGGGAGGTGAGGTTGCCCTTTCCTAAACGAGTAACAAGGTGGCTTTGTATTAAGCAAAAATGTATTGAAGAGTTATGCAGCTCTTTCTATACGAGTATCCATAGGTGCAACCCAAACAGAGACACAAGTATGGCTTACTACACGGGATTAATCCATGTCTAACCAAATATGTAACAATGTAAATCCACAGCGTACCTTCAAACTGCTGGTCTTGGTATTCACTTTTCTCAGGATCTAAAATTAAGGAAATATAGTTGTAATTAAACTGACGAAGGACCACACTGCATCTGCATTCCTGTCCACCCTACTAGGCACGTGACAGCTTCACAGCTGTGCTCAGCACTGCAGTACTGCTTCTCACTGCTCACCACATAAGGTTACATGTGAGGAAAGGTTTCTTTAATTTTTAAGATCTACACAACTGGCCTTAAAGTGCAATTTAAGTCTGCACCTCATTATCACTACCTGCTGGAAATTTGCTTCAAGTTTACTGCAAGTTTGAAATTCTTTTGTTAAACGCCTTTACACTACAACAGTTGCACTTGTAACACTCTCTTTTGTACACATTTAAAATCATATCTGTCAATGTGAGTCACCTCAGGAAAAAAAGGGCAGCAGCCAAATACATAATTAAATAGAAAATTTGAATTTTATAAAAGGGAGTCCTGAGCAGCATCTTACAAAACTTATTTAAACTAATGATAATAAAAAGGATTACACTGTGGTCCATATTCCTCTCTATCTGTATTTCTATGCAATTGTGAGAAGATTTCCAAAGATGATTTCTATTCTAGATTGTCCTCACATGAGGGGTGGCATGCGGTTCTATCCTTCTCAAGGATACAGAAAGTCAAACCTAAGTCTGGAGGTTTCTATTAAATGTACCCAAGATAATTGTGCTGTCCTATCAACCAGCAAGTCTGTACTTGACAAAATGCAGCTCATAGCATGATATGTCCACCTCCATAGTTGACTGTGGTCAGAAGACATGGGATGAACAGTCTTGGCCTTCTCTATATCCAGGTGTGAGCCAATGTGAACAAGAATACAGTCAATATTTAAGGGTCTTATCAGACAAATCTACAGTATAAATCCACATCAAATACAAATGTTACCTGAATATTCTTCTTCTGCTGGTGGGGTCTCCTCCTCTTCCTCAGGCTCAGAAGTAGCTGGAAAACATTAATTTATTATGTTATTCCATTGTCAGTTTTTCGGTTTCTCCATCAAATCCCTCACAGTAGCCTGATTAAAACAACACTTTAAACCACAGAACTGACACACACAAATAAGTCTGTCAATGTAATGCACACAAAAAGTTCTTACCATCTTCAACAGGAGCTTCCTCAGTTTGGTAAGACTCCTCTTCCACCTCCACAGATGGCTCGTTTTGATCGCCTTGGTCCTCCTCTCCGTCTGCCTCCACAGCTTCATCTAACTCTTCGGTTTTCACCTCTGGTTCCTCATGAGTCTCAGGGACAGTTTCCTCTACCATCTCCTCTTCCACAGGGGCTGCAAGCTCCTCCACTTCCTCTGTTCCTTCCTCTTCCAAAGAAACGTCCGCCTCATCTTCAACCGGAGCCTCTGCTGCCTCCTCCTCCTCTTCTTCCTCCTCAACCCCTGCTTCCATTCTCTCTTCTTCCGCTACGGGGGCATCCTTCTCGAGTCTTTCCTCTTCTTCTGGAGCATACTCCGTGTTGTCATCCACCAGGGGGAGCTCCTCTTCCACTATGTCCTCTTCTTCCACGCTGTCCTCCTCTTCCACCTCGTAAGGCTGTTCCTCTTCCTCTCTCTCCCGCTCTGCTAGTTCTTCAGTGTCTTGGAGTTCATCCCACAGCTCTACTTCCTCCTCAGCCTGGAACTCTTCTGCTACAGCCTCCTGCTCCAGGACTTGTTCCTGCTCCTCCTCCTCTTCCTGCTCTATTTCAGTGTCCCCTGCCACTTCTTCCTCAGGCTCCTGTTCTTCCTCTGCCTCATCTAGTAGGTACACATTACCAGAGAAATGTTATATAGGTTGCCCCTGTATCACAACCCAAGTATATTCAGACCCCAAACACAAACCTCATAATGACTACCTAAAAAAACAAGACCTGGGCCTATATTTATCCATTGAAAATAATAAAATAAAACTATGAAGGATTAGAAAGTTTGCATGCATAATTAATGTCTATGTTATCAGTCTTGCCTAAGGGAGAGATGTTACTAAATTCACACATGGAATTTGCATTAAAAATGCCCCCATACAGCCATATATGGTAAACATAACCTGTAGAAAACAAATACATTGAATGCATGAATTGTGACTAAGATGGCTACAGAACACACAAAGAAGGTGTGCATTTAGAGTAAAATTGTTTAGATGTTAACAGGCTGCACCTCAGTTTATGCTTATTATACAATTTTGCACTAAATTATGCACTAGTATTATTTTATTGTATACAGTGTTTAATAGGGATGTGCTAGTCACTTATTTGTGTGGAGAATAATAATACTTCTGTATGCTGATTATTTTCATGTCATAATTCAGTTTTCAAATATTATTCAAAATAACAGGGGTACAACTTGTTTTTTCTTTAGAGTACAATCATTCTATCTTGAAGAAATTATTGCATGATCCAGAAAGTCTGAGAGTCTACTGCAAAATTGTATGTTAACAAATCTTCGCATAGATTAGGATAAGATTTGTGGGTTCGCAAGATTGACCCCTGGAATGTTGTTTAAAATAATGACCACCTCACTTTAATTTTGTACCAAGATGGACACCGAGACTGTTCTAAACCAAGTGGTGCAGAGTACACTTTGAATCCATCACAGGTACAAAAGCTATTGGGTATCACAATACTGTGATAAACTATAACCCATCTGCTGTGTAATGTCAGAAATGCAAAGATGAGTTGGAACTAAATATACCCGTATACAAGAACGGATTATTTTCTCCAAGAAGCTTACGGAAACACTCCAACCAGCCCGTAAAGAATTGGCTAAGTGGCATGTGGTATTTGTTGTGTGATTGAAACAAATGCAATTCCTACTTTTAGTTTACAAAATAGTTTATCTTGACCTGAAGACTTCCTTAAGATTTTGTTGATGTGTATGGGCTAGGAATGTAAAACACAAATTTGTTTTACCAAGTGTTACTCAAACTGTCAGTTTAACAAAAAACAAGACAAAACCAAACTAAAAGTTGTTATGTTACAGTCTCAATTATATAGCTTCCACAGGTATTCTCTTGATATGATCATTATCATCCTTTGCATATTTGGCAGTGTGTTGAAATCTGATCTGCTGAAAACAAATATACCTACCGGGAGGAGGCTCCGAGTCTTGCTCAGCCACACTTGCCTGGATTTCTTCCTCCATCACTAGCTCAGGCTCAGGAACTACAAATTGTGTTTCAAAAACATGGAAACATTTAAGTATCAATAAAATGAATATTTGAATGAGGACTAAATCTCTAAAAAGTGTTGGGACAATTAACTGTGGTTAATATCAAAATCCAGTCATTCTGCATTGGTTGCCACTCAAAACTTTGCCTTCACTGTTCTCCCTCTGTCTCCAATGTCAAAGAAAGAATTATCTTAATAGATTGCAAAGCAATACTGTTCAGTGAAAAACTGCATTTTAGATGTGCTAGCTGACATACAGGCTGTCCAATTAGGCTGTAAACATAATCCTTAAACAGTACATTAGTTCACCTGATTTTTAATAGTAGGTATACAAAAACTAAATGCATTTTGCCGGGTAAAATAATTGTATTGTCATAAGAACATAAGAAAGTTTACAAACGAGAGGGGGCCATTTGACCCATCGTGCTCGTTTGGTGTTCATTAATATCTAAGTGATCCAAGGATCCTATCCAGACTATTTTTAAATGTTCCCAAACTTTCAGCTTCAACCACATCGCTGGGTAGTTTATTCCAGATTGTGACTCTCTGTGTGAATTGCTTCATTATGCCTATGCCAATGCTATGACATTGTTAATAAAACTTTGTCAATGCCAACATTCTCGTGCATTATCTACACTGCAAAGCCATATTTTGATATCATTTTACAGATGTGCATGAGTAGCACAGTAGTGTATGTTTGAAAGATGATGGAAAATTCATTAGGGGACTAGTGTCCTCACAAGCACCCATCTGCTAACAAAAGGCCAGTGATTTAACAACCCATTCATAACCTGCACATTTTATTGTACTACATAGTCTTTCTTTATAAATAATTACTATATACCTTTTTATATTGGGGATTGTTAGTGTGTTCTGTTGACTTAAGATTTAAAACAGAAAACAGTTGTAGGCCCCAGACTGTTAAATTAGTACAGGGACAGTGGAAAAAAACAAATCAGATTAAAAAATATATATATGTTTTGCGCCGTTTTAACAGATGTTCAACTGGGCATAAGCACTTCCAAAAATAGTGGAAGTGTTCAGGCATTACACACAACGTTTGCAACCATAATAAAAATGTCAGACTTCTGGTGTCTGCATCATGCACTGTAAAAATGCATAAACTAGCTACTAAATACTGGTGCTGTCCTACTCTGACATTGTGTGTTGTGTCGAAAAATAACTGTCAAAGCTGCTGCTATTGATAATTGTGTATATGTACATAATTTTGTAAGTCGCCTCTGGATAAGGGCAATTGCTAAGAAATAAATAATAATAATAAATGTAGCGGCAAGCAGCAATGCAGGGGGGCAAGTACACATCTACACAGTACCACTGAGTCTAACACATTCTAATGCAGTTCAATACTGCAGACTATCACACTTAATGCGATTTAAACATTGTTGAAATTTGATTGGCTCATGGCGGCCATCTTGTTTCATCAATCATATTGCCATTAACAAATCTGATGAAGGACCTTGCCAAGGGCATGTGTACAAAATTTCACAGAAGTTGTTTGAACATTATCCAAACTTGGCATTAAATCCAAGATGGACGCCATATTCCATTTGGCATAGCTCTGCATAAGCCTCTACAAATTTATGAAGTTTCATGAGTTTTTTTTTTATTTTTTTTATTCAAAATGGCTGCCTACCCTTGTGACCTATGACCACCATTTTGACATTGGGATTAGGTCAAGTGGCCATGGTCATGTGTACAACATTTCATATCAATCGGACAAACCGTTTCGGAGAAGAGGATCTATGAAGATTTTTGGCCATTCCAATAAGGCTGACAAACCATGTGACTTGTCAACTTGTCTTGAACAAATCTGAATATAGGCCATAACATAACTTCACGCACCAAGTCTCACATCTGTCCCATTTGTGGTTTCGGAGAAGATTTTTTGTAGATTGTCCAAAATGTGTAACTTAAGCCAATATGGCCACCATACCATGTGACACATGGCTTCCATATTGCACATGACATAGCTCTACATAGCCATCTATCACTGTATGAAGTTTCATAACTTTCCGTCCAGCGGTTTGGTTTTTACAGGCTTTTGAAAATAATGGCGGAATAATAATAATCCTAACAATTACAATATGGTTGCAGCAACTTCATTGCTTGACCCCCTAATAATAAACATGCACATGAACAACTGACTATTTCATCTTAATAAGCAATTATTAACTAGCATTTGATTTTATTTGCTTAACACAGTTACTGTAGATTAATGCGTTTTGAGGAGTTAATTTCCACTTCACAATTCAGCTCATGCTCATAGGACAATTTGTGAGTTTCCTACCATATAACCAATTTCAGTAGAGTACATGACATTCATTAATTGTAACAAAACACCAACTCGCTTGAGAAGATTTATGTATTTTTGAGGGGTCAAATGTATTGGGGATGAATGCCAAAGAACCCTACTCAAAACATACTCAAGAGATTTCTTACATTCTTATCTTACCCATTGTAAAACCAATACAAAACTAAAATCTGTCATTTAAAAATATGTATTAAATGAAGATAGAATATAAAGTTTTACATTGAAAAGGTGTTTTAGCAATTTTATACTTGTTATAAAATATTACTAATAATATCTGTAAATTACAAAATTATACAGAATGTGTTAAGTTTTATTACTCTTAATGAATCACAGCATAAACTTAAAAATGAAGAGTAATGTCAATTTCAACTATTGGTAAATGTATAACCTTTATACATACTTTGAAATGGTCATGCAGTGATTGCATTATATTTGGTTGTAAAAGTTTTAAAATCAAAACCACAAAAAGGACATAATCCTTGAAATCGTGTGTGTGGCATTTACCGGTTTCCTCGGGGGGCTGCGCCACTTCATCTTCTCCCAGTGACCTTGACTCCACAGCAATAGGTTTTTCCTTTAATCCTGAAGTTTTTAAATGTTGATACAGACCCATGAAGCATTACATTAGCAGAATATTCAAATCTCAGTGACTCCGTGAGCTCATACTAAAATATTAAATTACAATACTGTGATCAATATTCTCGCATTACGAATCTGTTTTTATACAAGTAAAGTTAGTGTTATGGAAAAGAAAAACAAAGGTACTTTCCACATTTATGCAAAGGAAGAACCCTCTCCAAGAAAGGAGGAGAAAAAAAAAAAAAAGTCTGACTTGGGTTCACTTTTGTTCTTTTGCTTTCTCCACCGACAGACCCCCAACTACCCCCCATCCACAATCATTTTTAAAAACATCTACACACTGGGTAAGATAAGCAGCACTTCATACTGGAGCACTGAGGAAAAGGCTAAGGAAAGGAAGCGAGGGGAGCCAGCTGGCGAGAATGCATCTTCAGAGAGGGGAAAATAAATAAAAAGGCACATGAACTTGTGAAATTCTGTTTAAGAGACCTAGCTACTTCCTCCACCTTAACATCATTATTTTTGGCAATCAACTCATCCCAGTCATACCATATATTACACCTACCTCCACATTTCACTTTATGAAAAGTGATAGCTGCACAGGCAGGCTATTTTCAAATGCAACGGTCTGATAGTCATTGTGCTTTTTAGCTAATGTTCGAGCAATCTGGCAGTGAAACGGGTCCCAGCAATTCGAGCGGTACAACATTTCTGACTGATTTTAGCTGGCAGTCTGTGAACTCATTAGAAACAGGTTCGTCCTGTTTGGTCATATGTGCAATTGTATAAAACACTATTTTTGGCTTACAGAAGCCATTCGATGGGAGCAAACTATGTACCAAAATTACAATTACTCAAGAGTCAAGATGGGAAAAACACAAGACAGAAAATCCTGCAGGTTTATTCAAGACCAGTACATACATCAAAGTTTCTCCAAAAAATGTATACAATTGCCTTTTCCTCCAAACATCACCAACAAGGGCTCTACACATGTGCAGTTTCTAGCATGAGCATTTTATGCTACACAGTACGTGTTTCACATATACATATTGAATAGTAAATTCAAGTAACTTGTGATTATAAAAAAGTTACAGCTTCAAATTACACATGAATATTTATACACAGGAACACAGGAACCGTACTGCATTGGGAGATAATAGTAAAAGTATTGATTTATTATTATTAACAACGTTAAGGTAACATGCTGTACACTGTACAGGTTTTCATTTGCCCTCCCACCAAAACAATAAAAATAAAACGGACACTTGTGCATCTTTGAGAACAGCTGTTACAAAATAACTACAAAGGCACTACAGGACAAAAGCTACATCAATAACATCTGCTTTTTCCACCCAGTTCCAGGAGAGGCATCTCCGCACCAACTGTGGACTCCATATCCACTTCACTCTTCCTCACTCCCTTCTCTATGTAGGTCTGTAAAGGCAGTTACAGCTTTCACCGTTATTTACCCAACTTTAAAGACAAAAGTCTCATTTCTTATTGCTCTTCTTTTCAGTTTCCTTCAGAGACGTTTTTGCTTCTAGTTTGGGAGACTTTTTCTCTGCTTTAATCTCTTTGTTCTTGTCATCTTTAGAGCTTTTCTCACTTTTTTCTTTCTTATTTGAAACTTTAGAACTCTTCTCCACTTTCTTATCGTCACCTTTAGAAGGTTTGTCAGGTTTTTTCACGTCTTTAGGGGCTGCATCTGCCTTCTTGCTGGCTGGTTTATTTGCCTTCTCTTTTCCTTTGTCCATTTCCTTCTTCTTTTCAGGTTTATCCTTTTTCTCCTCATCTTTCTTCACCTCTTTTTTCTCCTTTTCTTTTTTCTCCTTCTTGTCCTCTATCTCCTTTTTGTCTTTTTTCTCCTTGTCCTTTTTCTCCTCTTTTTTCTCCTTCTTGACTTTTTTTTCCTCTTTTTTCTCCTTGTCTTTCCTCTCCTCCTTTTTCTTGTCTGCTTTTTCCTTCTTGTGTTCTCTCTCCTTTTTCAAGTCTTTCTCCTTGGGTTTGGCCTTCTTCTCTGTTTCCGCTTTGTCCTTGGTCTTCGTTTTCTCCTTGGCTTTCTCTTTCTTCACGGCGGCCTCCTTTTTCCGTTTTTCTGCCCTAGCGGCTTCCTTTTTCTCCTTCTTCTCCTGCTCTAAAGCCTTGGCTTTCTTGTCTTCTACCCTTAACAATGAAATCTTTCCTTTCTTTTTTGCTTGGACCTTGTCCCGTACTATCCTCAACTGTTCTCTTAACACGTCCCTCAACCTTTTTCCAATGTCTTTCGGTGAATGGTGAGCTGGAGGTTGAAAAGGTGACTTAAACCATTATGGCACGTTTAAATCACCCACCACTGCAAACATTCACACTGCTTTAGCCGAGGGGGAGAGCTCTAAAATATCTGGGCATGCAGTCTCTGGGAGTCTATAAGAACAAACGAATTCCCAATAAAACCACAATTGAGAGTACCATTTTATCATTTCTGAGATGATTTATCAGTCAAAAAGCAAAACATGAGGAGTTTTTAGGTGGCAATAACCAGATATTTTACTGATATGCAGCACTGGAAAGACAAACTTATTAGAAATTTGCATCACTAACTGGGCAAATAAGCAATCTGTTTTGGCAGCTCAGGATATCCTGCATCTTAGAGAAGGATGGATTGGAGCTATGAATAGAATATAAACCAGGATTGGGTTTAATTCCCGTTTCACCATTCCAATTCCATTTGTAATTCCTTTGTCAATTCAATTCAATTCCAGTAGAGCCTATTGTATCAATGGCAAAAAGACATGGAATTAAAATTTGCAATGGGTCTGAAAAAGGGAACAGGAATTGAAAAAGTGGACTTGACCCCATCAAGTCCCTGGTATAAACATTTCCGGAGATTAAAAAAATTAAACCTGAAATGTAGAAATTATAGCTTCTGGAAACATCTTAACAATATCTAGGATTCCAATGCAGGTTGTCCCCAATATGCTCTGTTTGGCATGTCTAATCACCTGAAGATATTACATTACATTAAGAAATTAAGATGACTAAATTGATCGGATCAATTGGGGCCACACGGATGCTCAATTAATGCTGTCATAGTGTGACAGAAATAAAAACCTTGGTAGAATATTTGATTCAGTGGATTGGAGGCAATGCTGAGTTTTAGGTTTTTTTAAATAGCTTTTTATAATTAAGAGCAAGTCTGCCAAACAGAAAATAAACAACCCCATAAACGGCCAAATAGGGTAAAGGTCTGCAGCTAAAGCCATTTCAGAAAAGCTCATTGAGTTAGAAAAACAAAGAGAACAGCACACATTAATCATTTGAAATATATATTTTTATTAGTATTAATTAAATAAACAATTCTTAAATAAATCGTATGATACAGAAGTTGTTTAATATCAATGAGAACCACAGCACTGCTCCATGCAACACCAAACAAAGATCAACTGGAGAGTATTTCTTGGAAAACTAATGAACAAAAAATTAATTTCCTTATTAGTATACAGATTATGTACCATATTTGCTTTATTTCCTCTCACTACCTGAACTGTGCTCGTGTTGCGTCACACACGAGGAGCAGAGCAGAGCAGCACATGCCTCCATGAAACCACTCCGTCATCCTCTGTCTACAGAATACAAGTGCATAAGGACATAGTCTAAGTTTGATTTCCATTTTGTGTAGAGAAATAGATCAAGCACTTACACACTGGTATACTCTGAGGAGGGAGAGTGTGAGTGGTTTCAGAGGAGAGGTTCAAATACACCCATCCCTGCCCGGTATGTGATGCACAAAAGCATAAGAGACAAGTCTTCAGTGATGATTCAGTAGTGCAGTTATTTTAATGATTTTAATGTTTTACTGCCTTCTAGAGCTCCGATTTAAAATTAAGCTGCTATATAACCTTTATGCAAATAATTTTAAAAGTGATTTAGTAGTTTAGGTTTTTCAAGAAATACTGTTCAGATCACCTTATAAAAAAACCTTTGCATTTACACTTATTGCAAACAAACTAATTATTTAAAAAGGAGATTAAACCATACATAACCAAGTAATTACTACAATGATACCACATTAACGAATTGAAAAATAATATGGGTCTATGTAATTTAGATTGTAAGGAATACGTGAATGGATCATTTCAGCAGCCTGGAGTTATCAGTTTGGTGTACAACAAATCTGCATCAACACAAAACATTTCCTGCCGCGAGATTAAGGTCATGCAAAGCATGATTTAAAACCATTCCACTCATACAACTCACACTTAACTTGCAGTCACTTTATTCTTTATGCAGAATATAAATTGATCAGTACCTTTCGTTTTGACTTTTTTCTTAGCAACTTCTCCCGGCTTTTCATCTGATGTTTTAAGAAGGAAAGACAAGTTAAAGCCTCTCAGGGAACCGGCTAAACTGAAAGTATTTTGGACTATTTCCTAACTAAGGAGTACCAAAACACCAAAATAAACAATGCTGTTTCCTATTTAGATGTTATTACATAAGTTTTAGAGCTTAAATGCACAAATCCATCCATGACTCATCAACATATACCTGCAGGCACTGATATTCGGTCACATTTTGTACAGCTTATGAAAACATTCTTTACAGGCAGTGTTGCCCCAAGACTGCATCTCATCTAATCTTAGACAAAATTACATGGCTTGCCTTTTCGTTTAATCAAAGAATGAAACCACAACTTTTAGGTACAATTGTGCGTTTACACCCACTAGTTTGCTGATGAAAGCACTTGCCAATTTATACAAATATGTATGTAAAGAAACTAAAATAAAAACTGAAGTTATTACAGAAGTGGCAGAATTAAATTTTAGATTAAAAACGTTATTATTAGAAATCACCACATTGTGTCCATCTCAAGTACTGTATGGCAGCAATAATGTTGTTTTGTTGAACTAAAAGTGTTGCTCTGGAAGGCACAATTATTGCCGACATGCAGCACTTCAGATGTGCACCACGTGGGTGGCTTGGTCCCACATCGGAGACTGTGCAGCAACATCTGGTTTGCATTTATTAAATGGTAGGCTTAAACAATTCAACAAATAAAATTAAAAAAACTTAAATGAAACCCCTAAATATATGTTCACCCCAAATAAGAGTCATTATGACAGTCAACTAGTTGAGATATACTTTAACTGATAGCAAGATAATCTATAGTCTGCTATTTTCGTTTTTTTTAATATAATGTGTATTGGTAAATATGTATTATAATTCTACATACACCTATAAATAAATATATACAGATGTACAGATTTTTATACAGTCATTATGTCGCCTGTCTCGTAACCAAATACGACACACCTGCGGGGGATGACTGTATAAATGGAGTGGAAAGTCTATCTGAAAGTAACAGTTTGAGTTGTCAAATAGCAGATACTGGTATGCCACTGATGAGTATCCCAGAAGGCTAATATGATTGATAGATAAAGCAATAGTTGTATAGTTGCTGTTCATTTCAGAGAACAAACAGAAGTTTATAAATTGTCTATGAATAAGTAATGTAGCTTTTGCAACAGCACAAATGGGTCACATCACAGTAACTGAAGTTTAAACAAATGTTAAATTATGATCGGAACATACTACTCTAGAGCCTAATAAGTATTATATTCTAGATAACACAAGCCTCGTAGTGAAGTTGTAAACTACACATTATAAACTACCTGACTCAACCAAATTATCAAAGAAGTTCTTCAGTTCAGAACATGTACAATCACATGGACCATCAGTTTGATGGAAATGTTTGTAAAAAGCATGTTATGCAGGTTTATTACATTTAAATGAGAACAAAAACACAAACAAAATACATTAAACCCTGTAACTACAACACCATTTCTCATCTCAGAGCTAGAATTCACAAGTGATCTATAGACTAATAAATAAATTCAAAAAGCAACATAAAACATCCTGCAAAAGTTCTACGTTCCATCTGTAAACATTTTTGGAAATGTTGACAATGTAAATGACCAAAACGTACTAAAAGCCGCTTGCCTTACAAAATATCCTCACAGAGGTGGTTGTCTCTCTAAAGTCTTTACTAGGATTTAAAACCATTTGGGAGCATGTTTTCATTCTCATTGCTTTAGCATGAAATCAAGTAGAAACAGCTTATGTAGTGCAGAATTAACACTATCTGCCCACTGTGCATTTTCCCAGGTCTCATTTTCCCTACAACAGCTTAGTTTACTAACTTAGTGGGCTATAAAAAGCCACTTTAGTATGCATTGTTTATATTCACAAACTGTCATTTCCTCTTCACAACGATAACATAAATGTGACTTATGCTTTGAAAGAGTATGGTCTTGCAGTTTGTACTAAAAACTGAATATGGAAAATAACTTTTAGCTTTTAATTAGAAATTCACAACATAACAATAGACTAAGTACTAGCCTAAATGTACTTCAACAAACTGATGCTAAGATGCAAACAGCTCACTCTTCCCTACCACAATACATATTTCAGCAGTTAATTAATGTTGAAGGCTGTTACAGAAATCTGGGGTTCAGGTTGAGACTTTAGGACTCGATTGGTACAGTAGAGTATCAGAAAAGACCTTTAAAATGTTAAAATATTGTTCATGCTAATGAAGAGTTGCCAATATTAGTATGGAGAGAATGTGTATAATCATTTTAATAGCAATTTGGCAAGCTCATGCTCATTCAGGTCTGAACAAAATCTCTCATGCAGTACACAAGATGGTGGTCTTTCAAAATTACGACCTTCCTAAGTTTTAGTATGTAGAAATCTGTCAGTTAGTAAACGCAGATGAAACAAGACTAGCCAACTGTATTATTTTTGTTCCTCTTCTAGTGGTTCTGGTTCAGTGCACTAAACCTTCAAGAGTTTAGTAACTCCCTCTCCCCTCTTGAATACCCTCATTATGAAGCCCTTTAGAACAAAATGTGGTCTTTAGTGGCAACATACCAGAACTCTACTGAGAGCAATAATTATCTCCCTCTAAATCAAATGCTCTACATACAATTAGAAAGAAAATAGAAAACAGGAATTCTGGTTTTAAGTTTTTGTAAGCATTGCACAAAGATATGGTCTACCGTGTACTGTATAATGAAAGTAATCTTTAACAAATACTTAAAAACACTTTTATTTGATTTGATTGTGAATGATGGAAGATGGTTACAAAACTGTTAGCCCGACGACATACATAACTAACATTAAAATTAATGCTGGATAATAGGGAAGGGAGACAAATGGAGAAAACACTAAAATATTTACATAAACTGTCAAAGTTGCCCTAAATATCTGTAAAATATAGATATAAGAAATACTTAACATTAGACAGCATCTAAGAATGGTTCAATTTAAGTTTATTAGGAAAAAAGAAACCAGCTAAAGTTAGAAAAACTGGAGGCTTAGTCATAACGATACATTTTCTTTCATTCCCTTAAGATACAGAGGTGGATTGTGTGTTAATGTAAGGGGACATGCAAGATTAGAATATGAGGAAGAAATATACCAACGCCAACATCACGCTGCACTGCTTAGTTACATATTAACAAAACTCAAAAGTCATATACTGTCAGAGCTTATGCACACATTGATGCAAAGCAGTTAATATGTTGACTGGCACTGCAGTGGTGTTAAATAAGTGTTAAATATTCACTATGGCCAACGTCACCACAGGAGGTCTTCCACAGTGCCTGGAATGGACATTTCCTCCTCCTTTCAGAGACTCCGTCAATGTCCTTGACAGGACTGGCAAAACTGCAGATTTTCCTTCAAGAAGTTTCCTTGAAAAAGGATCAGTTCAAATCAAGAAGCCTAGCCAAATAGTCTTCTTTTGTTTGGTGGGGAGTGCTATTGGTTTTGTAAATCTAAAATCACACAAGTCTTTTTTCCCTGAACCCCTTCATTCTGTGACGTACCCGCAACATCCTCTGCGGCTTCACTCTCTTCATCTTCTAGTATTTCAAAAGGAGTCATTACATCATAGAGAAAGGTGAGGAAGCCGTAAAACCAATCAGAGCCTTCCTCTGCTAAAATATTAAGGACTTCCTCAAGGGAATCCAAATTTTCATTACTGCCATCTTTGGTCAAGCCTACATCAGAACAAAACAAACACAAGGAAAGGAAAGAGAGAGAGAGGACAGTGGTAATGCAGGAAGGGGAAAAGGTCAAACGTTCTAAGCAAGGTAAGCTCCACACAAACTAAGCTCTTGCTGATGTTAAGGAAATTAGTAAGATTTCTTGAAATGCAGTATTTAAGAAGTAAGGTAAGAAGACATGAATGCAATGCACTTAAGAATGGCATGCACTGGAAACCAGGCATCTTCTAACACTACAAACAATGCTCTTGTACTGTTGGTTCATCTGATCAGTACAAGCTAACTTAAAGAAGGGCCAGTTCTATAGCTCATAGGCTGTGGAGGTCAGTGGGCAGGTTACTTCGTCAATTGTAGCATCATAAAGATAAGGAATTCAATACAATAACCTTCCTCATACATTTTTTTTTTAAAATTCATTTCTCATGTGGAAGTCAAATACAAACTAAATATATAAATGTTTCATGTGCCTTCTTCAGGAACCCTCAGTGTAAACTTGGATAAATAGTAAATACAACCATGCATTTATGATCGATTGCTAATCTCCACCTTTAAAACCACCAAATACCAGTGTCCTGGTTCTTCCATTTAATCTGATGTACTCATGCACATCAACTAAAACAAAGCATTCAGCTCAATAAGTTATGGCAAACTCTAGAGAACAAAAGTAAACCAAAGTCAGTCATGCAAACGGAAAGCAAACAATTTTAAAACCCATTTGACACACGCAAAAACAATGCTGAAGGAGTGCACTTGCCTAGCAGTACTTTTGCATCCTCCACATCGAAGTCACCATCGCCGTCAGCATCATAGACTCCAAGTTTACCTATAAAAATATCAAATTAAATTAAAGGCAATTACAAAACTGATTAGATAGAGTATTAACATTTTCTCTTAAGGTTACCATGCAACAGAGGCAACAAAACAGGCAAACAAGCGTCTCAATGTGCTACAGTCAGAAAAACAAAATGCATTGCATGATGGACTTTTAAAATGTATTAATCAATTTTGGTTGGTTTCACACACCCAGGTGAACTCTAGTACTCTCCAAAGCTATTTGAGGTAGGATAGTCCATGATACAATAGAATACACTGGATGAAGAATAAGACTCTACTGAAGCATCATATAAAAACTGTGGGTTTAATCATCGAGAAGGACCTGTAGAAAATGAGTTGCGTCAGGCAGAGCATTAACAAGCTATTTAATATTTCTTATGATTAAAAATGTAGGGACAGACTGAATTTGTCAGAATAATGATACAGTAAATAGACTAAATAAACCGGGCTTCCAAATTACAATTTATTTATAAACTGTAAAATCCATAAAGCTCCATATTAAAACTAATTTACTAAACACTGGTTTTCTCCGCTTCACACTAAGTTCACAGTGCAAACGGCACATCCATATTTTTGTTGCGAGGACCACTGCAGGTCTCGCTGATACGATTGCTCACAAGGCTCCTAATAAGTCACAAGGGTCTTTACCTGCAAGTCTCCTCAGCCATAGCAGTGCTCAACCAATGGCATGACGCCCTGTACATAATCCTGGTTACTGTCAGACATGAGAGCCCTATAATTAAACCAGCATCGATTGGACTATAAGTCCATTACAGGCAGGCCTTACACTTACAGCAGGTTACATCCCAGGAAAATGTGCTGTAAACTGAATCTGATTTTCCCATAGAAACAATCTTGTAATAAGAGGTTACATTCCTGACGACCAACTTTTTACAGAAATCATCAGAAACGCCTCATTTAATGAGTTACGTATATGTACCTGTATATCATACAGCATATGAATGTAAATGCATATATAAAACTCACTGTAACCTTGTGTAACTATCACTCCAACCTGGTGCGATAAGCTGCTTATGATGAGATGGTATAGGTTACAGGGTTCTGTTAATTAATTAGCAGTATTTTTTTTGTACTAGCTTTTTTAGGGGCGGGGGGGTAGAAATCTTCCGTTTTGTGATGACTGACAGAAAACAAAAAATTTATTAAAGAAACAATTACTAAAGACTGTACAAATTTCGCATTCATCACAGTCAATGTCACGCACACCTTGCTGAAAACTGCACATTGAAAAATACATCACTTACGAAATCAGTCTATTTGTTTTATTTTTACATTTACAACACGAAGCCGGTTCACATTATCTCAACTGGAATACACTGAAGATTCAAATATTTTAAAAGTGGCCCATTTCCTTAGAATTAACTGAAGTTAACAAAATATAGGCTTATGTATGCTGTGTTACATTACTTGTTGCATGAAAGTGTTTTGATTGCAATAGGGGACCACCTTAAAGAGAACACAATTCCATAATACATGTTATTAGATATCATACCTTGTAACACCTCAGAAATGTTAGAACGGAAGTCCTTTGCTCTGGCTGCATGCAAGATTTAAAAACAAAGAAGCATCACATGTTAGTCACAGTGTAAACCACGTTAGTTTAAAAAGTGCCAACTAATGATATGACATCACTAAAAGCATTTCAAACCTAATGTTAACTGGTACATTGAGGCAATCAATCATTAAGTTGTTTTGTTGGTACTAATTTAATTCAGAACCATGCTGACAATTTAGTGCTTTGTCAATGATATTTAATTTTTCATGATCATAGATTGATGTTAACAAGAAATCTTACTAATTAACTATTTTGTTTCAAAGCATGTTATAAGATTGAATAAACTATAGCATTTTAGCGGTCTTGTAATTGAAGGATGTTTCTGGTACTGTATTACAATGCTATTGTACTTCATTCTGGCTGTTGGACTCTTGTGTCAGTATTGACGCACTACTTGTTGATTAACAGAGAACATGGCTTCTTGACCTGAGAAGAGGCAAACTTAAGCAAATACTACACAGAATAAAAAGGTGTACTTGTGTAAACATAACATGGTTGTTCTTCTCTCTACTTCCCACACTACTTAAAATGGTGTATGCTTGAAAAGAACCATTAGCTGTACAATTGGAGACACATGGCATGTGCTGGCCTATAAATGCCCAATAAATCAAACTTGGGGTACACACATTTAATCTGCGTCATGCTTTTAATCACCCATCTGTCCTAATAGTATAATGACACACAAAAATGTGTTGCATTAAAATATTTACAGTACCTCTCCATAAATATATTTTTTCCTGCCAAACATATGCCACGGATAAAAATGCAATTAGAATGCCAACTCTAACAACCACCCCAGGAAACACATTGTGCATGCGAAAGAGTGTGAATGCTGTTTAATCATACTGCACACCATTCAGATCAATATTGGAGTACATTCATTGTTCATTAAAACACAAACACTAAACAATGAGTGAAGATGCTTCATCAGGCAACATGGAAGAACAATAGAGATGTTACCCCCAGAACCTCTGAACAACATGCTCTTCAAACTAAGACCTATAATGTATTTATAGACATGGCAAATACGCCATTAACAGATTAACTGACTTACTTATAACTGTTATAACTATGTAGCCTATATACATAGTTTAGCTTAGATTACCCTTAAAGATGCACATTAAAAAATAGCCAATTCAAAAAAAAAATTATAAGCCTTTCCATAAAAAAACAGCGTAGTACTTTCATGTGCAGAAAATCTTAATTGCATGATTCTTCCTACGAATTCTATTTCTGATTTTCCTTAATGAATGTGGCATTTTGACTCATTTTATTCAGTGTAATGCCCATGTATAGCTTCCTTAGCTTTGCTATGAAGTATCTTCATACTTTTTGCGTTATGTTTCTTAAACTTCTGAAATCTTAAATCAATTAAATATCTCCTGGTTAACAAAGCTTTGGATATAAATCCTCAGACTGCAACACATTTCCACATTTCCATAGCCTGATGCTAGGCGTAGGTTTTCATGGACAAGACTTACCGAGGACTTCTTCATAATCTACCAGGTCAAACCACACCACTGCCACTGAGGTCCACACGCCGAGCAGAGCAATCACCATAAACCAGGTGAAGAATGAGCTCCCAGTCAAGCCTTCCCCTTTCTTCCCATTCTTGTTTCCTATGTGTTTCCCATCTACAAAAAAGGAGAAAAATTATGACATGCTAAAAACATTTTAAATAATTAATTGACATTGTTGATTTTTGTTTCTGTATACTAACAGTCAGGCAGAAAGCAGATCATTTTAGCATCAGAAAGAAAAAAACATCTGAACCAATATCTAGCACTGAATGGAAGAGGATTTATTTAATAAAGTCTGAATATCCTTTATTTCCATTTTAGTTCTGTCAGTTTGTTTTTGTTTTTTTAATGCATATTATCAAAATAAAGACAATCTAGTTTGAGAGCCACACTGACAATGCGAATGGCAGGAAATTGGATATTTATATGGAACTGAGCCACACAAAATATGCTACGCAGTTATAAAACAAGTGATGCACAAAATTGACCTAGAAACAGTGAGTCAGCACAGATTACTGCAGCAGTCTGGGGTATATTCAGACTGATGCAGTAACATCACAAGCCAGAACACCACCAGACAATTTCCAATTGGTTGAATTATACATTGGGACTAATGCTGATGGATTTTAACACACATTTTTTCCCCCCCAACTGAATAACCATTTTATTGTATTGTTTTTTTAATATTGTAAAGCACTATGCAATTCACAATAACACTAATCATAGGTTTTTATTTCCCCACAGTTTGATGTATTATACCAGGGCTACTCTGGTCAATAGAGAATAATGGATGAATGCAAGTATTTCTGCATGTGCCAAAATATTAAAACAGGTTTTTACAGAACTTGTCCTTGAGCACATGGTTTTGCATGATATATACATATTTATTTATGCCCAAATACACAGAGCAAAGTGGTATCCCAATTCTTTTAAAAAGATGGTGGAAATTACTAAAATGCATAAACTGTCAAAGGGCTTGAAGGTAATTCAAGTATTTTGCATGGCCAAATTAACCTTAAGTATGAAGGGAATCTCAATTATTCAAAGGTTAGCAGTGAGGTCAAAACTAATAACGGATCCAAGAGACTAATGCAGAAAGTTGGTACAACTTATAAAGTCAAAGCCTTGGGACAGGCTTCAATGCACAGACACTGCCGTTACAGAGTCTTGCACATTGCAGCATAACGACGCATTAAAGCACCAAAGGCACAATCCAGACCACTATGGCACACTTCGTTCTGATACGCTGCAGAGTTTCCTATTAAGTAACTCACACCTTGGCCTTAGAGGTAAATATAGAACGTACTGTAGCAGTGAGGGTGGGGAAACAAATTAACCAGCTTTCATCATATTACATTTGCATTGCTTAACTCACCACTGAGTAATTCATTTCTTAACAATGCATTACCTCAGTTCAGTTTTCTGCATGATCTATGATATACACACCACAATATGGGGACACCTCTACAACCTTACCAAAAAAAATGGAAAGACTCAGCATAAAGGATAAGTGTATTTACATGAAGATAAATCAAATGAAAATATGACAGGTAAGTTATTCTGCCCTTAACTTGCATTTCTTCCCATGAAAATATTGTTCAGTCACAGGTGAAGTGTAAATATTGTCACACAAGCAGGGTATCAATATCAATTTTGTATCCACCTGACCTGATTACAGAACAATTATGCTGGCACTCATGTTTGTACATTACTGTACATTCCCCATCTTCTGTGGGGTTAAGATCAAGGGACTGGATCTAATATTAAGAAAAAAGTTTCAGTGAGGAAGGAACACTGTGGTAGATCAGTTTCAAGTCACCAAAAAACAGAGTATCACTTTACCTACTAATATTGCATGCTGGCCTTTTCTTTTTCTCTGGGTCAGAGAAATGCATCTAGGTTTGATTGATTTTTAACAGAGGAAAACAAATACCTTAGTTTGCATTGGTAAGAATTAAGAGACAACATATTGTGGGGGTTGGGGTGGGGGGTTGCAAGAAACGGCCAATCAATATCTACCGACTGACTGTTCCAGGTCTCGGTGACACAAACTACAGTACCGTGAAAACGTGGAATTTGACAACATAATTTTATTGTGTGACTGCACTTACACATTTGTCTGCACAGCCAATAAAAAACATCACATAAATAATTACAAAATTACTTTGTTTCTTTTCTGCCTGAATATGATCACGTAGCTCAAAGCATCTAGACATATTCATTCATCTTTTATTCATAGGAGGGAAATGTTTTTAAGCTTAAATCCTGGTTGTAATACCATGTAGTTTGTAGGGCCTATATCAACATCAGAGAGCATGATCAAAATCAGAATTCAATTAATTTGCAATTCATTTCTTTATGTTTGTTTAAAGGTAACAAAGCAGGAGTTAAATGTCTGACTGAAGTTCAAAATAAATTACAATGTGAAAAGACTTCTTGTTTATGCTTTACATTGGAAGACAATTAGGCCTATGTCGTATCCAATGTAATGTTTAGTGATGTAACTGCACTGCTCCTGAAAGCAAACCCAAATCTGGCAGCATCAGTAACTGGCTGGGCTTTTACAAGTGTTTTAGGGCTGGCGATCGTACCCTGAAATAACCCCAAATGCCTTTTCCTTAGGACTCTCTTTCCAGTTTAAGAACAACACTGAGATTATATGACTAATATATATTTGCTTGATCAGAACTAAAAATAATAATCGTGATGCATGTAATTTTTTTCTACATGCATAAACTTGCAGTAGCTGAGGTAACTGAGGACTTGGCAGTAGGATCCATTTTTCAACGGGGTGAAAACTGATTATAAGATTTAGATTTAAGAGCATTATTTAAAACTTATTTTCAGTTAATCAAAAAGGTGATGGTGAGGCTCAACTAAAACAGATTCAAGGCAACAAATAAAACCAGAATATAGCCTAACTTTTCTGTGAAGGAGGCTGCAAGGAAAACAATGAACAGGTGCTAGACTAAGTCCCAGAGCACCGTTAAATTCCTGATGGTGAAAGTAGAGCACACAATATACATGCACAAACCTGCCGATATAAAGTTCAAGGAAGAAAAAGGATGAGGTTAATTTAAAATGACTGAACAGGTACCCACACCTTAAACACTTTTCAACCCTCAGACATAAATTGGTATGCCTTATCATAATGACAGATAGCAATGCACTCCATGTTATCAAATGGCAAGTTTTCCAAAGCCACACACAAATCCGGTTGGTTAACTTTTGGCTGTACACAAGTGTTGCCTATTAACAGTGTTGGGGCAACCATTTAAAGTCCTCTTTAATCTGCATTTTAAAATAAGTGTGCCAGGTCAGCATAAAAAAACATCAAAACACAATAACCTTGTTCTGTGACCTTCCAAAATATTATTAAGTCAACTTAAATCTGCTCTCTCCCAACACAGTAAAGAAACCAAAAATAACTTGCAGGAAGAAACTTTCCATAACAAAATGCACCCAGATAGATAGATATAGGTATAATCTTTCATGAGGCATTTGTTTCCATTGCATTGTTGTGTTACTTTACCTGTATCTTCTGCCATGTCATTAGTCTCCCCCATCCATACAGAAATCTCAGAGGAGTGATTGTCAAGTTCAGCAACGAGAGAACGAAAAGCAATAAAATTCCCCCGTTGCTGTCCGAAGCCCCAGCACGCAACAGTAACTGAAAGTTTTGAAAAGCTAACTCAGCTTAAACCCGATACAGGACCTGACTGCCCAACAGAGTATTTTTAGAGCTGCTCTCTGAAACAGCCAAATAAATGTAGGCACTCATATGGAAACACTGCTCTCTCCTCCCCTCTCTCTTTCCATGTCAGTCTGCTTTCCCTAAGCCTGATAGGATAGATGGCGTGACCTAAATGTAAAAACAGTTTCATTTAATCTCCGGTTGCCACTGTATCGGACGAGAAGAGAAACAGAGGAACGCAAAACAAAACATGAAATTTTGCGTTTATTTTTCACTGGGAGCTACACCTCAGTGCTGTAACTGAAAGATGTTTTGGGCTACAGATTAAACAGCACCGAGCAAAACATGAACCAAAATGGGTCTCTTCTATGTAATGTTAGTAAAATCTGGCATTCTCCCAAACCTACTTTGCCACTGTCACCAACATACTGCTCCACCCATACATGGACAGCTCTGAAAAGCTCCTCTTGCTATCTATGGACATTTCACTACTGTACACAGCAATACCATCTCTTTCCCGTACATTTTCATTACTTGATTTTATTTTTCTGATATCAAATGTACATCAGCTGAGAACAAAAGGCCTACCCACATTACAGTTTAGTTTAATATAATGTGTTCAATAATTTTCCCATTTCTGCATTTAATAAAAATAAAAGGGGTGACATTAAAACCCTTTCTCCACAGGTTTCCTTTACGATTGTTATTACAATCAATATTCAAATATATGAACTGCTGTATAAAAAAATATTATAACTAAAGAAATTAGTCATATAGATTAGTTGAAACACTTATTTAGTTACATTTTGTTGCATTATCCAAATGGATTATAAATTGCAAGTGTCCAGGCTGTGACTCAAAAACAGTGGAAAGTCAGTCATTCTTGAGCCTTCAGGTTTAGTCATGTATGACTAGTCTAATAATTCATTATTGATGGAAGGGGTGCATTAAGAATGATGACTAATACAGGAAACAGGATGAAGCCTATAGTCTGAGATTAACTTCCCACCAGAAAAAGAAAAACACCAAAAAAACAACATACAAACTCTGTTAAAGTACAGCATTCTTAACGAGGAAGACAACACAGAAGCTACCAGACTGCTAGCAATTGAGCAGGTTGTATTCCCAAGATCACCAGAATTATCCTAGATGAGATTGTGGTTTCTGTCCAAATTACTAGACAATCATTAAGCACAATCTGTCCCTACACTTTAAATGCATCTAAACATAAGGAAGCAGTGTGGTGTAGCGGTTAGAGCTCTGGATCCGGGGGTTGTGGGTTCGATCCCAGGTAGGGGACCCTTGAGCAAGGTACTGTACTTGGATTGCTCCAGTAAAACCCAGCTGTATAAATGGGTAATTGGATGTAACAAAAAGTCACCCCCGATAAGGGCATCTGCTGAATTTAATAATATCATAGCAGCTATTTTTATTCATGATACTGAAGTGTTAAACAGCATAGCAGAAGATGCATCTTAGTTATCAAGCATTAAGTTTCCATTTGTATGTATTCATACAAGAATAATACCACAAGTAATCCACAGCGATGCAAGTAATCAGATTTACTCAGTAGTGCAACAAATGATACAGGCCTAACCGTTTGCTTACAAAGCAAAATAGTTTGAATTTGTAATAGGTTACAGATTAAAAGCAACCCAAACAACACTGGTGGATATCCCCCAAAGCTCAGACTACAACTCCCTGGGTGAACATAAACAGATCTGTACAAGTTAATAACAATCTTTGATATGAAACTGAAGGTTTTACCAAGTTGCAATGGAACTGCAAAAATAGGGTTATCAAAAACAGACATGCAGTTTTAAATTACACATTTTATTTAAGGTTACACATCAATGCATTATTTTTGTTTCTTGTATATTGTGCCCAACAGAGAAGGATTAAAGTCCTTACAGATGGACTGTAACCTTTTCAATAGTGCTGTTTCCAAAGGTTCAAAGAGGTGTTCACTAGCTAGGTATTCAAAGGCTATTGTGAAACTTCAAAGACTCATGCACACATAATACGCAGTAAATAGTAGTGTGCATTCAATTACTATTACATTGATAGCAAGTACACCCCCCTATTACACACAGACAGGTCTTTATTTGCCATATATACACTCACCTAAAGGATTATTAGGAACACCTGTTCAATTTCTCATTAATGCAATTATCTAACCAACCAATCACATGGCAGTTGCTTCAATGCATTTAGGGGTGTGGTCCTGGTCAAGACAATCTCCTGAACTCCAAACTGAATGTCTGAATGGGAAAGAAAGGTGATTTAAGCAATTTTGAGCGTGGCATGGTTGTTGGTGCCAGACGGGCCGGTCTGAGTATTTCACAATCTGCTCAGTTACTGGGATTTTCACGCACAACCATTTCTAGGGTTTACAAAGAATGGTGTGAAAAGGGAAAAACATCCAGTATGCGGCAGTCCTGTGGGCGAAAATGCCTTGTTGATGCTAGAGGTCAGAGGAGAATGGGCCGACTGATTCAAGCTGATAGAAGAGCAACTTTGACTGAAATAACCACTCGTTACAACCGAGGTATGCAGCAAAGCATTTGTGAAGCCACAACACATACAACCTTGAGGCGGATGGGCTACAACAGCAGAAGACCCCACCGGGTACCACTCATCTCCACTACAAATAGGAAAAAGAGGCTACAATTTGCACAAGCTCAGCAAAATTGGACAGTTGAAGACTGGAAAAATGTTGCCTGGTCTGATGAGTCTCGATTTCTGTTGAGACATTCAGATGGTAGAGTCAGAATTTGGCGTAAACAGAATGAGAACATGGATCCATCATGCCTTGTTACCACTGTGCAGGCTGGTGGTGGTGGTGTAATGGTGTGGGGGATGTTTTCTTGGCACACTTTAGGCCCCTTAGTGCCAATTGGGCATTGTTTAAATGCCACGGCCTACCTGAGCATTGTTTCTGACCATGTCCATCCCTTTATGACCACCATGTACCCATCCTCTGATGGCTACTTCCAGCAGGATAATGCACCATGTCACAAAGGTCGAATCATTTCAAATTGGTTTCTTGAACATGACAATGAGTTCACTGTACTAAACTGGCCGCCACAGTCACCAGATCTCAACCCAATAGAGCATCTTTGGGATGTGGTGGAACGGGAGCTTCGTGCCCTGGATGTGCATCCCACAAATCTCCATCAACTGCAAGATGCTATCCTATCAATATGGGCCAACATTTCTAAAGAATGCTTTCAGCACCTTGTTGAATCAGTGCCACGTAGAATTAAGGCAGTTCTGAAGGCGAAAGGGGGTCAAACACAGTATTAGTATGGTGTTCCTAATAATCCTTTAGGTGAGTGTAGAATCAAAGTGATAAAAATTCTTCTGTCCAAGTTAGATTCCCATTTACCCAAAACAATAAGGCCTACACTTTTCTGTTTTGACTGTTAAAGCATATTTTTGCTTATTACTAATAACTACAAAGAATAACATCTGATTAAAGATTACAGCAGATTTTTTTAATTTTTTTTGCATTGTGAATTCTTTTGCGGCTACAATAAGTTACCTGCAATGCAAATTACTGTTTAAATATAACATCTAATGTGCATTTTCAAAAATGTATATTTTAGAAGTATAATCATTCAATGCAAAACAGGTTTTGAGTAGTGAATAAAGGTTACGTAATTTATATTACAATTAGTACAAATATTACTTAATCAGATATGAAGGTATGGTGATGTTGCCAACACATTCTTCAAATTAGCACGATCCTTGAAACTCATTCGGTAATGTGTTCTGACGCTGGGAAGGTTCAAACATACACTTTGTTGCAGCCCTACTTTTGAGTTAAAATTTAAATGAGTAAATGGTCTCATTCTGCAAGAAGAAACTAAACCATATTCTCTTCCACAAACACTACACATTTGGTGGGAAGTGATACTAGTAAGTGATATTTCAGCAATGGACAGCATTCAAACAGTCCTTTTGTGTCTTATTACAACTTAGTCAATGAGGATACATTGTCATTGATTTGTTTGCAAACCAAAATAGTGAACAAATGTAATTAACCAGGAAATTAAATCTGAGCTATACATTTAAATATTTAATAGTTTTTGTATAAAATTGCTAGATTCTATTGGGATCTTTTTTAATAAGCAAAATAAATCTCAAATTACAGTAAGATGTTTCTAGATAATTTTATAAGCATTGCTAATTATTTAAAAGTATTGAAAATGCACATTTTAGTTCAAGCATTTTTCATATTATAGCCTCCTTTAAATAAAATAAACATCATGTGAAATGTCATACTGACCACATAGAAAACACTGTGTGTGAGGAACTACTGGTAAAAAGTGCACAAGCACACATGAAGAGTAGCCACATCACCAAGTGTTCTATATGAAATGTAATGTGAAACACTTGTTTTTGCAATTCAATTAGAAACACATTTGCACTGCATCCCCAGCAAACTTCTGCTGCAGGGCAAAATTCTCCGCACCACATGCCATTACACACAAAGTACATGCATGTTACGTTTGCAAAGTAATATTGTTTGAAAAAGTGAATAGACAAAAAACAGCCTTGCACAAGCAGTCACACCAAAGTGTCATTTCATTTACCAGCTCCAATGTCTTCAACAGGTGAGCAGTGTTCATGGACACACTGAACGGTTGTACGCTGCAAGGAATAATTTGTGTACAAATTAATAAAACCAATTCAGTAAAGAAAAAAGGAATTCCACTAATTAGGCTACTGGAAACAGATGACCAAATAGTTTTGTACATGCAAACACAAAGGACTGAACTTCCTAAGAGATAGGAGTGTTATGTTGTCTTTTTATGAACTGACACACGTGCATCTCTGTTCACAGAATTCCAGGAAGTGATGCAATATTCAATTATTGCTTTTAATCCTATGTGTTCACAACTATCTTAAAATTAACAAATCACCTTTAAGTCTTACAAACTAAAGTTATTGGTTTCTTGTATATTCTTTAACATCCTAATTGGACTGATCACATTATCCTATACTGAAAGTTCCAATGCACATGATAGTTCTGTTCTTGCAGTCAAAACTGGTATATTATGAACATTGCCCACTTTACTGACCGACTTTAAAAAGTTATTTTAAGTTTACTTTCAAGAGAACTTTGACCTTCACTGGAAACGGAGATCACAAGAGTGTGGGCCAACTTGGAATGAAAAGCTCTGCAACCTGTCCAGTGCTGCCCAAGTAGCTGAATGAAAATGTGCAAAAGGTCATGGATAAATCAATATTAAAATGGCATTAGCTGCCATCAGTTCTCTATCAATGCGAGAGCGCCAATCATCAGGATTGAAATGTCTATCAGAACATAACAGAACATGTATGCCCATCTTTCAGAAACCAACAACACACCTGCACAACTCTTTGGTAAGTAAATAGTTAAGACTTTAGAGATCACTTCCCAATGTCAAAAAAAAGCTTCATATCAGAAAGGAAACCGTTCAAAAGACTTCTACAAATCCTCAGCACACACCTAACTAAATGAAACTGTAAAAAGTAACAGAAAGTAATAGAAACAATACAGGAATTAGCCTACACATTACACACCCATAGTTGATATAAATGTGTTTATTCAAAACCATGTAGGCTATCCTGGATAAAGACATTTAAAAGCCATAGCACACTGTTGTCAAAGTATGCTGTAATGTTACAAGGTTGCAAACATTTCAAATAAGCTCAAACATGCCCACAGCTAACTATTATCAGTTAACACCATCAGAGGGTCAATGCAATCTCTCAGTTCTTCGGTTTTTATGATTCAAAAGCTAACATGCCTGCGTTGCAAAAAGAAAAAGATGGTGAAGTAGCGCTCATGCACCAGCTTCCGTGCTTATCTTACACAAACAAGTAGCGTGGTTATTAACGGCCTGTCCCACCCTCTACACGACGCAAGACAGTACGCTTTCAACATCGAGCTCTGCAATACAGAAAGACAGAAGACATGTCCAATGCAGACAGAGACAACATCTGCTATCGCACAGGGGTGGGAGAGCACGGTGCAGCACTACGGCAGTCAATAAGTGATCTTCCCCGGGGGGTCCAATAAAGCCACGTGTAACCCCGCCCACCGCCGCGCACACTCCCTCCTGCGCCGCCGGGGCATCGCAATCCAGCCCGGGCAGCGGAGCACGTCTGCGTCCCCCCTCGGTTATGCAATACAACGCATTTTCATTTAGGGACACTGCATGGGAGTTTGCTTGTCCCCCCCCCCCAAAAAAAAATCAACATTATTCTAAAGTCGCTTTGATTTTAAATCCTCATAAACCGTGCATGCACATTGAAGCACCGAATTAGCTATGGCTATGCGGGATGATCTCCAGCCCAATTGTCATTTCCATAGTCAAATAAGCCTTTCACTAAACCAACCCCCTCTGCAGACGTAGTCTCCTATAACATCAATCTGAAAGGACACCCATTACACAACTACAGCGCTTCGGGTCGCCCGTGTCATATAAGAGCTCGCATGTGTGCAGCTTTTCTCCCTGGGATGCTGTTTTCACACGGATTCATGGCAGGGCAGGCAGGCAGGCACCGGAGCACGGATGCGCGACACTGGATGATCCGGAGCAGTTTGCATGAATGAGCCGACAGAAATATGCTCAGCCTGATTCGCTTTCGCAGGCCGTGTGCTGCGCGCTGCAGCCGAGGATGCAAATCCCGCAGGAAAATGTCATTTCGAGCAGCACCGACCTTTCTTCGCAGTGTGTCCTCTCGGGTTTTTCTTGGGAGCCATGGCAGTTCAAACTCACAGGCGCAGCGACTCGAAACTCAATCAACTTGGCTTCCTCACTCCCGACCTAACGCATCCCAGGAAAATCAAATCCCTACGCCTTCCTCAACCAAACCCCTGAGCAAACCGTGCCCTGTTGAGTGGCTCCTGGGCGCTCCAGTGGGAAGGCGTCCGGGTCCTGAGAGGCGGGGCGCCGCGGCGGGGCAGCCAATCCGGGCGCGGAGGTGGCTGCCTGATTGAATCGTGTGGAGCGCCGCGGGCTGGGGCCGCCTCCTCCGCGGTGTTGTGTTTTTTCCAGCCCTGGACGTGGCAACTTGGAAGAGGGCTTTCATCGCGAGAATTTGAGCCCTAGTTCGTGTCAGCATTTAGGATCGCAATTATCGTCAAAATGAAATACCGAATAAGTACTGAAAAGCAATGTTGCGATTGGAGGACAGTCAGTGTTATAGAACTCAAAACGCCGGTAGCTAGGTGATAGATGCATTGTTAGCGGGAATGAAAAGAATCAAAACTGGAATGGTATCGGATTATTGTACATGTGTCAGTATTTCGTGTGGGTATTTTTCATGAACATTATTTCTGCAGGCGAGAATTAACTAGGATTTACAAGGTCAATATGCTTCTGTATATTTTTGGGCACAGGAACAATTATCTTCAGGTTAACACCCGCCCCCATCATTCCTATATATATATATATATATATATATATATATATATATATATATATATATATATATATATATATATATATATATATACTTAGGCAACTAATTTACATTTTTAAATTAACAGTTGGTTCACCACGCTAATTATAACAGAAAATTCCCCTCAGTTATTGTAAAACCGGATCACTATTCCTGCTACCAAACTGACCGAGCAAATAACTGTCCAGGAATACTTATTTGATTAAGACGTGTATAGGTAGTCATAACAATATATTATTCTAAAACGACTATAGACTTTAAGATAATAAAAATATGATCATCAGTATGAAATACTCTTTTTGTATATATATAATGTCTGTGTGTGGGTATATAGATAGATACACACATATAATGCATTGAACACAGTGACTGACAATTTATATTATTGTATGTATCTCCAGCATTAACATTGTAGCACAATTTTATAAATATATATTTTTCTCATCATGAATGTCTCCTTTTATTTGCAATAATTTTATGTGCAGATTCCTTGTCCTTCCAGCAACTGAAGCTGATTGAATGACACCATGCACAGTAACCACCTGAAAGTGAAGCAGCCAAATAAAACATATCATTCAGTCCCCAAAAGCATATCAAATAAAACTGAATATATTTATCCTGAAATAAATATTTAAGTCTATAATCATAGACTGAATAAGGAGAGCTTGCGGTGTGCACAAAGTCTCAGAATAATTCACACTTTATCGGTGATAAGATATAAGAGATGACATTTTCATAGGAGACTGTTTAGAAGATCATTTGTGCAATCTCTGTGTTAACCTATTCACGTACATAAAATGAGGGTAGCAACCACAAAACAATTTACAGTCAAAACAATCACTGATACCATTGTGGGCACTCCACAGTCCTGGCGGTAATTGTACACACTCTTGACTCACTCTTGAGCAGACAGGCAGTTTGGAGATTGTTTCCTGAGATGCATATCTTATAGACAGTATGACTATAAACCTGTTTTGACTGGCTTATTTATTTATTTGGATAATTTTCAGTGATAGTTTCCAGTGTTCATAATGGCCATTAAAACCCACACCTGTTTACTGTACAGTATAGGTTTCCTCAATATTTTAATTTCTTAGAGCTCTGATGACTAAGATTGTATATATTGAATAAAATGCTTTCTTGTTGTCAACAAAGCCCAGGCACAGAGGAAGCTCATATTCTCTTTCCAATACATCTCTTACAACTTGAATATGATCCATTGTGTTATATCCACTTCTGAATCCCGCTTGTTCTGTTTGATGGGCGCAGTCCATGCGTATTGAAGGCGGTTTGTTCATATCTTTGTAAATACTTTGTATAAGATGAGAAGTAGACTAATGGGCCTATAGTTCTTCGGATCTAATTTGTCTCCTTTCTTGTGAAAGAGAAAGACAGTTATATTGTTCCATTTATCTGGTATTTGTTTAAAGGTTCAGCCAGAATCTTCTCCATTTCTTCTCCAGCTTCTTTTAGTATCTGGACTGTAATTCTATAATCTCCAGGTGTTTTTCACATTTTCATCTTTATGGCATAGCCTAATTCTTCTGATATTTCACTTGTGATCACTGAGACCTTTTTTTTTCCTATACTGCTGTCATCATTACTGTTTTTTATTGTTGTTTCAATCAGGTTGTTATTAAACTTTATTACATCTTCATTAATACATTTTCTTATGGCTTTGTAATTCATTTTTGATTTGGGTTTTGCCTGTATTTTCTTTCTTTTCTTTTCTTCATATGTTCTCTCTCTTCAGATATTTTTTTTATCATCTTGTGATGTGCTAGTTCCTCCAAATTTTCTTTCAATTTCCATGGTATCACTTGATATTTTATCACATAACTGCAATGCATTTTGGTCTTCTTGTTGGTAATAAAGTGCACTAAATCAGTTTTTCATTTCAAATGTGTACACTGCATTGATAATTTCTGAGGTTCATGATGTCAATTGACTTCATTGTGGTTTCATTAGTGTTCTAACCCTTCTGTGGTCGCTTCGAGTATTGAACCTGTTTAGGACAGTGCGGTCTTCTATTATTTGTAATATATGAATACTACGTGCCACAAATGTATAGGAATTTTAAATGCCGCAATTCAAATAGATATTATACACTGTATATTGCTTTCCCTCTTGCTGCTCCACAGTAGTCTAACTAGCATTAGAATTAGTGCTGAGCAAATGTGTTTTCAGATGATAGACAAGAAGTCACCATAAAGTGATGAATGAAACCTTTTCACTGAGTAGATACTTCAAATGAGTGACGACTGAGTGACTTTATTTAATAAATAGGCATACTGCTGTTCCAGTTATAATTCCTGCAGCATTTATTTTTTCACACAGTGTTCATTACATCTTCTATTATAAGACCCAAGGGATATGTAATTAGTTTCACAAATGTGTTGTACAACACATCACACAGTGGTTTAATTAGGGTTCATATTAAATATTTAGAAAACAGAAAGTACATAATTTTTTAAAAGATGGAGAAGAAGCAATAAAAAGAAAGAAAATATAGAAAGAGAGAAAGATAAAATGCTAAAATACTCAGGCATTCAAATTCAAAGCACTAAAGGGCACCCCCCTATTTAAAGGACATTCTTATTGAATATACTCCAGGTCTATTAATTAATGTATATTAATACAGAACATCAAATACACACATACAGGCAAACATTAAAATGTATGGTGAGAGATTTTAATGTATTCACTGTCCCTAGTAAAAGTATTGACATTGATTAATTCTGTTAAACCCATTTAAAAGAAATCTCAAGCTTGTCTTCACTTCAACATGCGAGAGAAGAAAACCTGGCACAATGCAAGTGTCCTCAAAATAAATTTACCAGGAAACAGGCATTATATTTCACTGAGCTGCAGTACTATAATTACTTGGACATGCCAGACATGACTGCTTATACAGCTTTGGTGTGCCTTGAAACAATTGTTAAATTGTTAAACCTACAGATGACAAGTTCAGTGAGTCCCCTAACCATATTCTCATATTTTGATATTGCAGATGACTATACATTTTTAACAGTTTCACAAAAGTCAATCAATTAAAGTTTTATTTGGTATATCTGCCTTCTCAAGGTAAACCATTAGGCACAGAAGAAAGAAAAACAAAAACTCCACTGTTATAGAGGAAAATAAATCTCTGGGGGTCCAATGCTTAAGGCCTAGGCCTAATGGTTACCTCCCCTCCAGGCAGTATAAATCATGAAACAAGCAGCATGAAGATTAGAAATGTCTTCAATGGTGCTGCTATCCATGGTGTTCCCTCTTGTGGGGGCGCCTCTCCAACCCTCTGGGGGGGCTGACCACATCAGCCCTCAGGGGTGGGAGATGGGTGCCTTGAAAGATATTGTCTTCATTTAGCCAATTTCTAAGATATTTCTATGGTATAGCTATGGCATTGTTTGTATTTATAGACTAATATAGTTGTATGTAGTCTATGTAGCTGTGAAAATAAACTTGGTGTCATCGGATGATATTACCTAATGGGAGCATGTCTAATGAAAAGAGTATAGGACAGAGAATGGATCCCTATGGTACTCCGCACTTAATCTCAGATACATTTTAGCAGGTGGCAGTTATCATTAATCTGTACAAATTGGAGTCTGCTTGTAAGGTGTGACTTAGGAAAGCTGACAAGGTTTTCAAAGCGGTGCATCAGTATCCGATGATCAGTTGTGTTGAAAGCTGCATTTAAATCTAAGAAAATAATAACAGTAACATGCCCTAGATCAGAAGACTGAAACACATCATTTGGTAGAGCCGTTTCAGTGCTTTTCAGCAAAAGCGAAAACCTGTTTGGAATATTTCATAAATGTTATTAGTGTTAAGAAAAATTTGCAATTGGTGGGCAACTGCTTGCTGTATAACCTTAGACAGAGTGATGATTTTAGATAGATTTAAGATTTGCATCTGCATTAGATTTTTTAAGGGGTGGTTTAACTACTGCAACCTTAAAGGACAGAGAGGTGTTAATATTATGTAATTTATAAGAAATCAATGGTAGAGATTCCTTTAGCAGTTTAGTATGTATGGTGCAGTAGTGGTTTTCTCTAAGCAAAAAAGTGGATTCCTGGTTGTTCACCTAATTCAATAATCATTTCAAAATGTTCAATATAAATTTAACACAAATGTTTTGATCATCCCCGCGACCCTCACCAGGATAAGCGGTTTCAAAAATAGATGGATGGATGTTTTGATCACTGTAAATCTTTCAACACGTGTTCTGAGCAGTGTTCTTTATTTTCCAGCATCAACTGGAAAACTGACAATGTGCTCCAGACAAACTGTGGTCTGGAGCAGCAGGAGGTACGCCAGAGCCGGCACAGTTCGAATCCAAACGGGGGCTCACACACAACTATTACCACTATAGTTGAAAAACAGTAAACACACACACAGTAGTAGGATCCTTGAATCAGCTAGCTGCTACTAGCAACCAAATTAGTAGCCACAACAGCCTTCTCTACTACTCCACAAATAAATAGATTAAAAAAATATATATGGATGTGCTGTAGAGATTTTACAAGAATTACACACAAACCTGGACAAGCTTACGTTTCTCAATAAAGGCAAGTTTTAACTCAATGTTTATAATGCTGTGGGTGGGAAGGGTTAGTCTGTTTGATTAATAGGTGTGTCTCAGGTTTGAAAAGGTTGGGAACTGTAATTAAATTTATTTACAAACAACTTATTCAATGTACACCCATTCAAATGAGTATATGATACCAATTTACAACCCCTATTGGTTGAAATATACATACAAACCATATTTACTGGAAACGAAAACCTGTGTCTGTCTCACATTAACCCTAGCCTGCTGAATCATACTGTAACTCTAAAGTTATAAAGGCATAATATTCCTATACTAAATCAAAACAAGTCTTACTGAAGTCCTAAATCCAGAGAAAAGTAAATAACTGAAATAAGGAATAATTACTTAATTTTCCTGCAGTGGGCACTGTTTTTTGGTTTGCTTTGTTTTATTTAAATTAAGCAGATTTATGTACTAACTTTCTACCATGAGCAAACTCCCATACAATTAACTAAACATTAAGTAAACACAATTGGACAGAAGAACTTGTAAGTGTACAGTATACAATGATTGTATACAGGGTCTTAGTTCTGAGTAAGCCAGAGTTAGAGTATTTGTTTCCTGAAGAAAAAGCTGCTATGGCTGTGAGAGAAGAGTTTGCATTTTCTTCCTTTGAAAAAAAACAACAACCTTCCACTCATCCCAGAGGTAATCTATGGGATTAAGTTCAGAACACCATATTTTGTGACATGACCTTATTGTATTGGTAGATGGATGCATCCTAAACAAAATTCTACCAATGAACACTGTTGCCCAAAATATTAAGTTATATTTATGATAAGAACTCTGAAATGTGACTAATCCCCAGTTTGTTAATTAGTCCACATGGATGTTACATCAATTTAAACCTCCAGAAGTAACAGTTTCACCTTATTTTGCTGCACCACCAGAAGGTGTTTATGCAACGCCCCCGAATGAGGCCATTGAGGCCTCTTTTTCCAATAATCATTTATTCACAATTTAAAATTAAAGATAGAATTAAAGAAAAAAATCCCTTAAATAGCTTGACTTTTTTCTCTTGTGGTAGTGATTACACCATCTTCTCATGCATAGTCCTCATTGATGATCCAACACATTCAACTTTTATATACTTAAAATAAAAATAAAAACATAAAACCAGATCAGATAATCATTGTCTCTTCAGGCACTGCTTGCTTTCCAAATGCAGCCACGGTCTGGGTCTAAACCCCACTGACTCTCCTACTTGCTCTACTAATCTCATGCCCAGGATATATATACCTCTGTAGTCATGGAAACAGCGGCACCTGAAGATCAATCAGTGTAGCCAATTAATTAAAATGCACAAGGTCATTACATCTTTACATTCTACTCATATCATTATTTCAAGCCATTTGTCACTGATGACATGATCGGCCAAACCATCCTTTGCAGTATTCAGACCAAGTATCAGTTTGGAACAGCTTCTTGGCATATATCTCTATATGGGAATTGTGCAAATGACAAATGTAAGGACCTAATGGGAAACTGGGACACCCTATAGGCCTGAAGCAAATGTCCTACTCAGAGGTCGATTTGAGAATCTGGTGACTGTGATCTACTTCACTGATAACAGTGAAGAATCTGACATAACAAAGGAGGATAAAATGTGAAAACTTAGACCATTGTAGCAACACAGACAGAATTTGCATCAAGTCACAGCCGGAGAATGTCAGTCAGTGGATTAAATTGTGGTGCCATAGAAAGGCAAACGCGGCCTCAGAATTGACATGGCTGGACAACCTCAAGTGTGGTTTTTGTTTTGACCAGAGTTCAGCAAAAGAAAGTAGGTCTGCAACTGGTGTGTCTGGTGATGTTGTGCCAACATCCACTTTGCCATCAGGATAAAACTACAAGGTATACGTTGGCAGATATTTCATATCTCCCCTATTCATTCAAAAGCTAACATAGAAGGACATTAGACATTAGTTGGTACTATTCATATGAATCGCTCGAAGAACTACTAGTTGAAAGCTGACAAAGAACCACAATGGCAGGTAAGAGGCTCTTACGGCTGGAGCACTGAAACCACGAACAGCATCTTGGTTTGACAATAAGGCTTAATTTCTTGGCAATCAACCACAGAACAAAGTTAAGTGCTGGGATAGAAAGCATTAGAGATATGTTGACCTCACAAGGCCAGCAATAGTAGATGAATACAATAGATTAATGGGGGACTCTGGTCCACTCAACATGCTCTGTACATTAGATTAGTTCTTCCTGAGGTTCTGCAGGTACTTATACCATGACTGTGATCAGCACATTGCTTCTCTATTGGAGGCAGCAAAACAGGTGGGCCATGGCCTTTGTATGCCATTCAGATGATGACAACTAAATGTTACTGCCACTGGACATGGAAAGGCTAAAAAGGAGCTTCCATCTCACTGTGCAGCAGCAACTACACTGAAAAGAAAGATTACAAGATACTGTCCTACTGGTGCATGGATGGCTACAACCACATTTTAAATTGGCAAGAAACCCTGAAGTCCTGTAAAATGTGCCCTCAGGCATTCTCCTATGTGCAGTTCGGAAACTGCAAAGTTTATCTTTGCATAAACAAAAGCAGAAACTGCTCCACCATACAAAATAAGATTGTGAAGTGTTACCAAGTGGATTTATGGTCCCCCAGGGGTAGGATTGGGGACCACATGCTAGAATTGAGTGAAAGAGAGAACTGAATTGAAAAGCATATTTTTAGAATATATTTATATATAATGTTATAAATATTTATATATTCAATCTTTTGTATTTATTTTCCACATAAAGCTACCTTTTTTCATGTATTTATTTCAGTGAAAACATGTTTCTCAAAACACCCTAACACAAAATCTGGCTTGTGATGTGTGATATCCCTTTAGAGCTTTACTCCACACTATTTCCCAGTTGTGAGATTGTACATAAGTTAAGATAATAGTAATTCCCATCTCAGGCTACCTGCGGGTTGAATCATTCAGTGATAGCAGCCATAGAGGGTTTACTGAATCCTTACAATTTTCCATCAGGAATTACTTTGCAATATGCAATAATAATAATAAAAAGAAATGTTTCAGATGTTTCTGAGCGTGCTGTTATAATATAAATGCAGCAAAAATCAATTTACTATACCATACTGCAATATTTACATATGTCAACTTCTACCATTCACCTAAAAATGTCCTTGCCCTCACCAAAGAGAAATACGATATAAAAACATAATATAATAACATTCAAATTCTTTCAGTTGTTCACTATTTAATTTAGACTTGCAAACTATATGTGTTATTTGGAAAGCTTTCACCAGAGAGTTTCAATTAGTCTGCAATGAGTCACAAGATCATGTACTGTATAAATAGTTTGCTGACACCCAGTATCTTGTGGTTGCCTTTGGGGTTAGAAGAAGTGATTTTACAAGAAGTATCTCTATATATCTCGCTCTCATTCTCTCTGTCTCTCTCTGTGTATCAATTTCAACATTTCAAAGGACTTGTTACATTACAATCCAAGTAATTTGTCATATTTTCAAGTTTATGTTAGGGAAAAAAAGCCTATGGGCATATTATCTGTTATTTGATATTTTTAACAGCTTTACATAACAGACCTGGTGCTTCCTGGTGTTGTGAGGACAAGCTAATAGAAACTTGTATGATTAATCTGACTGGAAATAAAAGCCCCACAGCTAACAGTGCTATTATTGAATATTCCAATTGTGCAAGTTTTGAATTTGTATTTGGTAAGATGCTTATGAAGGTCAGAAGTCACAACTCATTATGTATATTAAAACATTTAAAAACAAATATAATTAATATAAACAGCATAACAGTGAATTAAACTACAATAGTGGTCTGATGTTTTAAGTGTCTTGCTGGGTATTAGAAAAGGCATATATAATGCCCCGTGCTTCAATTTTGCATTGAGCCTTTAAAAATGTCTTTCCTTAGCATCCTATCTGATTATATTTCTATATATGTTTGTGAATTTTCACCTTTTTGTTGTTGTTGGTTGTTTTTATTGTAATCTTACCCTTTGATCTCAGATGAAATCCAATAACATATTTTGGGAATACAATGTGAATGTTATTGGCTTGTATTAATATAATCAGGCATGTAAGCTTCAATTTGAATTTATAATGACTACTACTACTTCTCAATTACTACAGCTACCACTTCCAGTAATAACATTCATAACAGTATATTGAAGATGAATACTTAATTTCCCATCTTGCATCATACAATACGAAAGCTTCTACCATGATGAATAGAATTAGATTAAGAGGAACACATGACAAATACCCGGCACTGTGATGCAACATTTATAGAATGTTCAATGCTTTAGAAATAAAATGATACTGTTTGGTAAATGAGCGGCACAATTACAATAGAAATATTAGGGGAGGAAAAAAACTATAAAATGATCATAATTACATACGTTTAGCAGCAGTGTACACAGAATTGTAACACCATCTTCAAGGAATACAAAGTAGCTATTAAATGATGGTGCACTTTGAGTGTTGTGCCAGGGCATGAAGAGTACCTTGCCAGGGAAGGTTGTCCTCTTAACACTAGAGGGCACTATGGCCTGCTGAATCTCTCACCATTTCTGGACTGCATTTACGGAGAGTTAAAGCCCAGATAGAGATTATAGGTGTCACTGCAAAATAACGTGGTGTAGTGCTGTTGTAGCAGTGAGGGAATTGTGGGGGTGGGCACTTAATACAGCCAGGGAGAGAAAACAAACATACAGACAACAAGCAAACAAATAAACAAACCAACCAACCCACGTCCAAACAGAGCAGCAACATTACCAATAGCAACACACACAGGCCATGGATTCTGTGAGGGAAGCAGATTCAATTCTGAATATGTAGATTTTGTTTGGTAATCAAGTTGGTTTGTAGTGTCTTTTTGTCCTACAACCAAACAGGTTCAATGTGTTTTCATGTTAAAATAACCCCCAAATTAAGAAAAACATTGAATCTAATATGTTGTCATTGTCATGAGTCTTGTATATTAAAAACTGTATTTGTTTGTCTGCACTGTTGACCTTATTCCCTACCAAAAGCCTCCATAAGTTCGACCGTCTTTGACATGTATATTTTGAGCCTACTTGTCACTTCCCCTTTTGCCAGTTGCTTCTCTTAATTTCAAGGACTTCTAATGAATAAAGAGTTTTCAGTTCCTTCTAATACTCACTTAGCAGAAGAATGTTAAAGTGATAAATAGTTTAAGATATATTTGATGAAAGCTTTGACCAAGAACAAATGGCTTTGATATAAATATATTTTGCATACTTCTAACTCCACATCAGATTTCCAATGCAGTGTATACAACCTCTACTTGAAATAAACAATGCTATGAAGTTCACTTATTGTTATTTTGATAAGTATCAGTAACATCACTAAAGGCTGGAAAATGTTAATATGTGCGTAGAGACCCCAAATCCCAATGTAATTAACTGTAGTGCATGAAAAAGCTCTAGCAGTACAAATTAGAATGATTTGTAACTGGTGTTCACTCACTCACTCAATACTAACAACATCTATCAACAATGGTGTTATCTGTTTTAATCTTCAGGGTACAAAATCATGTTGGTGGCAAAGTGATGTTACAAGCCTGATTCATCTAAACAAATCTCTTGTTTACCAACACTTTTTTCCCATCCACTTGTTTACTGGAAGGAATTATTATTTTTAAGATTTGTGATTGATCTGGTTGTGTATGTTGGCAAATTTCATGATGTCATATCCAAGACTGTACAGTACTTATACTGGGCTCTACTCTTCTTTTTTAATTTCCATTATTCTTTCTAATTGAAATAATTTGTGAGTAATCTTTATGGTTTAGGCATTCCCTCATCTGAACAAATGCTTTCTAGCTGCGGCTTTCCCATCATGTCAGCTTGCGCCTCTAGCTGTGTTTTTAATGTTGAGATTTTATGTAGATTTGAAATTGGAGCTTGTAATTAAACCTTAGATAATCGAACATCCAGTGTTTCATTTTGTTTGCCCCCCTCCTTCCCATCACCCATGTCTATTCACATAGCTACAAGTTCCCCTTCATTTGTGGACTTAATTCCATTGAGAAACACATCTGTTGCAGTTACCCTTACTTATGCATAACCGGGGGATAATAAGGACTAATTATGAGAACAATCACTTTATGTTATCTGCTTCTTTGGACCTACCTTAAACTACTGTGTGTTGTACTTGTAGGGCAAAACAAAGAGTAGGAGAATAACAAAAGTTAAGGGTGACCAGGAGATATACATATATATATATATATATATATATATATATATATATATATATATATAGTAATCTTGTAATGAGTCACCATATTATTCCAATCATAATAGTATACATTGCACATAATTGTATATATGTATGTATGTATGTATGTGTGTGTGTATGTATGTGTGTGTGTGTGTGTGTGTTGGTGACTTCACAGCACAAATATCCTTTTTTAAATGTAGGTCCTTAGCTACACTGCCCTCCCTTTGTAGGTTGCTATGCATGTGGATTTCCCTCCATTGTGAAACAGTCACTCCCACCCAAAGCGTCAGGCGCGCTGCCTGAATCCCATCCAGGCCATTGAAGTTGCGCTGCAGACACCAGCTCCCCATTCACCTCCTGTGAGCACAACTGCGCTGGGATCGCTCGGGCTTCCTCCAAAACACCCCGAACCAGACATGCACAGGGAGAAACGTGGGATTTGCTCCAACACATCTGCTGGATTTCCTTAAAAGCCTGCTATCTGTTTGAACTTTTGCATTGACTATAAATACATGGAGCAGCCCGGGTCTCTATCTCTGTGATTCGTGCTGTATTCGCCCGCAGCCCGCTCAAACGTCGCTTGTGTGTGTTGCTGAACATGGGTTGTTGCACGGGCCGCTGCACGCTGATCTTCCTGTGCACTTTGCAGCTGGTGAGTGAGGATGCTTTTTGTAAATCTCATTGTTACAAGCGGGGAAGCCCCCCTGGATATTTTGTAGCGGCGCAAACGCACCACACCACGCTGTATCCGGCTAGGTGGTGGTACTATGCGATTCATGTTTTCTAGATGACATCACACGTTTCTTATTTGTTTGCAATAGCAGCAATGCTATAGAAACAAGTGTTCACACGTCGGAAACAGCACGCCGCTCGCACCTAGGAGAGGACGGCGTTTCTCACTCAATTACAGCACAAGTAGCACATTCGGGTTTGAGTCCTATTTATTGTCTTGAATGGGCTTGGGTAGATCAGCAACTTTTAAGGACAAAATGTGCAATTATTTGAACTTGTATGTTTTCCCATCTACGAGAGATCCATTCACCAATTCGACACTTCTCGTTAATCAGACATGTATCTGTGAAATATCGTAGAGAAAATGTTGCACTGTTGTTGATATGCCGAGTTTGTGGCCAGGCTGCCGCTGACAGTGATGGCAGTATTATGCTAATGTGACCGTTTGTCTCCAACAATACAATACAATACAATACAGCAACAACAAAACAGCATGCAATGTATCAAAAGACTGAAAAACCGAATTGTTCCATTCCATGTATCTTTCTGAATCATTTGAAATATTCCAGTAACTCTTGTGGACACAGAAGAAACATGCCAAAGCAGATTTGATCGTTTTCATGTTTAGTTTGTGTATTGATGAAGAATACATCATGCGGATGCAAATGCTATTCAAAGTATTCGTCTTGGAGGAATTAGTCTTATTATCTTAAGCCTTGACAGTAATATTATTAGCAGTTATACTGGTCAGTATTTGAAGTGGTACTGGTTACTATGATCATATCTTGCAGTGGTTCCTTTGTGTACAGGGGCAGTAATGCAAAGACAAGTACAGTAGTTCTCCAAAATGAACAGGGCTTTGCTTTGGCTTTACAGCAGCTGTTTTATGTGCCATTAACTGCACTATTAATTGAACATGTATTATTGTAATATTTGTATGTCTTTGTTACAGAGAATAATTAAATCCTCTCATTAATATGAAGCATCACAATATGATGAAGTCACATCATTTATATTTATTTTAAAAGCAATTAGTTACAGGTCGCACATTAATACAGAGTGACTCATTCAGATTCACTTTCATGGTCTTCTTTGCCAGCAGGGGAAATGGGTTTCTTTCTTGTGATTCAAATATATCACTATGTTTTATAAATGCAGAGCAGCTAGAGCGCTCTTGCTACACTCTTGCTACACAAGATGCCTATGAACTAGTCTTTGAATACTGGTAGGGTGCTTCTTCAAACATGCATTTGTACACATATTAATGGCCCTGGTTAAACTTTGATAGACCTAATGTCTGTATTATACTATGGCCTCGTTCTGAAGGGAATGTATTTTTTCATCTGGTGGCTGTATCAAATGCATCCCCTCCTCAAATACTACAGTAATGTACATTGTCTTGTACATTCATGCTCTGTCTGAATTTGAGAGAGCATTTCTAGTGCATTTGTAGACTTTTTTTTGTAGGTTGTGTGTGTAGCTCAGCTAAGAAATTATGTTGCTGTCGGATGAGAAGTTATTACAGAATGCCAGCCTGAGGATAGTATTGATTGACTTGATAAAGCCTTCACAGTAGTAAGAAACAATAAGGATTTGTGGTACAATAAGGATGTCCTAGAGTTTCCAACACAAAATGCACAATTCAATAGCTTCAGTAAAGTATTTAAAAGGTCCTTCTGCTTCAGACTGGGTTGCCATTAACTGAACTGTGTATTTCTTTTAAAGGGGAGAAAGCACTGAATAGTTAATTTTTTCCAGCTTGCAGCATTGCATTTGCCTTTTGTGTAAGGAGATTAGACCTCATCTGTGGTTATTTAACATAATTGAACATTTTGCCATCTTGAAATGTGAGTTGAGTATTTGTACATCTCTATATAGAATATGGAACATTGGTGGATTTGTTTAGTTTTCAGGTATTGTATTCAGAGTACAATTTCAGTAAAGCCTTGAATATACCCCATTTTATTGGACTTTTGGAGTTTATTTTTTATTAGTGTGAGTTCTTTGCCTCAAAATGTTTTTGAAATGCTCATGTTGTGTGCTGATGTGATGGCTTCACTGCTACGCCAAATCAACAGTGCCTATTAATTATATAACTGCAAAGAAAGAGACGCAAAGAAAGGATGTATATACCCATTAAAATTCAGGAAAATCCAAGAAAACAGAAATTAAAACAAACCTGTGTTGGCCCACAGGGTAGCATCTGTACATTTGCAAATGAGAGGACGTATTAAGAGGGCAGCTGATGCTAATGACAAAAGATCGGCTTGTAGGAAAAGAGAACGCCTTCTGACATTTGTTTGGAAGCAGCTGCAGTAAGTCCCTCACCATATTATAGCTTACCTCTAGATACTGTAAAAATAAAATAAACCAAAAAGAAACTAAGTAAAACATAGAGTTCAACTTCAGAGTAAAGCTTGTTAGGTTTGATTTTTCTATTGTTATTTTGGGTTACATTTACAATTACATCTTTTATAATGAATAGCTGTCATTCATTTTTATCTGACGTGACAGAATCATTGCACTGACTGAACAGAGTAGGGAAACTTGCACCAAGCTGTGAACTCTTGAGGGTACCAAAGATTGCTATAGACGGGAGTTAAAAGGTACATCATGGCAAATTATAACTAGAGCTCTGAGATTGTGCTGAAAATAGTGTAATTTTTAATGGAATTGATTCCAGACAGTTTGACGTTCTGAAATATTTAGATCACACTCTTCCAGTTCCTTTGCCTCTTTTTATGAGACTATAAGCCAACCGAGTCTGAATTGGTTCTTGTCTTCAAGTATGTAACATGTTTTTTAATTTCCTTTATTCCAAAGCACTTATTGAACCCCTGATTTTTAGATAATGTGTAGCCTAATGTTTTTCCACTAGACTTTAAGGGGAAGACAATTGCTCTGCTTATCATGCTTTTCTGGCTTGGTGTGTGACTGATAGCCATCATTGTGTATGAAAAATAATTTGATAAGGTCTCCTAAAATATGTGCATTATTGCAGGGTGACAATTTGTTTTTCATTGTGTCCTCAATAAAGTTTTAGGTTATATGTTTTTGACAGTAACATTATCAGTAAACCACTATCAATGCTGAATTTGTGAAGAAGACATTATGCCCATAACCATCTCATTAAATATAAATTGAGATGCTGAAATATATTGCTTACCACCATGTGAGAGAGATCACACAGGCAGCAGCCATAAGATGTTGAAAGTGAATATATCAGACTTAACTGGTCTTAACAGGCGAACAAAGAAATAATCAATTAAAGGCACATACTTCAGCAGATGAAGCAGCCTATGGTAATTCATATTTTTCATATTTGCTCTGTTTGCTCTTTACTATTCTTGCCTTTGAAGCTGTAGTATTGAGTCTGTGGCTCAATAACAGATAGAGTAGAACTGATTTTTGAAGACATTATGCCATTTTAGGGTTTAACCTTCATTTAGTTCTGCTACAACTATCTATGAAGGATCTTTAGTTTTGAATGCGTGTAATTAATCATGGTTTGGATTTATTTTTCTGTTTTCAGTTGGCATGAACAAAGCCTTATTATTTTATAACTTAATAGAATTAAAGATTTGATCTTCAGAAAAGACAATCTCAACAAATTGAAAATATCAAAGGATTCAATTTAAGTCAATTATGTTCAGAACTGAATGGTCTTTGATTAGTCAATTGTTAGTATGCCTGTAGGAATGTTTGCTTGCAAATGCATATATTCATTTGAAATTAGATAGTGAGGCCATGTTATCAAACATTAATTTAAATGTCAGTTCAGTGAGACCAGCACTGTCTCCATTATGTGTCCCTTGTCTCATTCAGAACAATAATTTGGATGTGAAAGTGTACTTGTGTGGTCTGTTTACAGTTTAAAGACTATCCAGCTCCATTTATTTCTCACCATTACTTTGAAAATTCTCTGAATCGCACAGTATATACAATTACAATTACAAGAGTTGATATGGTAAACATTGAATAGCAGAGATTTGAGAGCAGGAGATCTTGTTCACCAGTCGATACATCAACAAGTAAACAACCCCCAATCCAAACAACCCACAAATCAATTTTATTACAGTGAATTCTAGTGCTCTGCCCAACAGTTCTGCCTTTCCCATTGTAATATCTAGCTATTCATTTGTTTATCCATGGATATACAGATTGCAGCTGTTATAATGTAGGGACTAGTTTATTGAATTGATGATGCTCTGCACCCATAAAGCAGCATCAAAGCAGCTGGTCTGCCTGTTAACAAACAGCCACCATTGTATTACAGGAACAACACTCAATGACAGACTGTGAGTGAGGTGACACTTCAATTCTAGCACGTTTCTACTCCACATGCTTGTATTACCATCAGTGTCAATCTTGTCTCTGTATATACAAAAAGTAAGAATAATTGGCTCAGATATGATATATATATATATTTTTTTTTTAACAACAACCAGAAAAACATATTTAGTCTTTGGGGGCAGTAAGGTTTCATTAATTCAACACTCCGTAAAACTGTGAACTTCCAAATTAACATAATGTTCTCTCCTGTCGGCAAATTAAATCTGTTGCTTTTATTCCCTCTGACATCTATTTTTCACAGCACATGTGAAATGGTAAAAAAATATCTTTTATCATTTTATTAACTACATACCATAGATTTTTAATATGTTCAGTCTCAGTCTCAGTTCAGAGCATGTCTTCCCCAACGGAATTCCCTTTAACATGAAGGGGATAAGTGGAAATTCATTTTCAACCAAATATGGGATAGGTTAAATCCAAACTTGAACCCTCCCAATTAATCAAGCTACAAACCTGTACATCATAGTGGTTACATTTATGAAGAAAGTAACATCTAGCTCAAAATGAAACCGCAACCGAGTACACTTTTGTAGTTTTTTTTTAATTAGTGGGTGGGTCAAAGTTTTGGTTTAATCCTAGCCTATATCTGGTTAAAACCCACCCCCTTATCATTATAGAGTTCATGAAATTGAACAGGGCTGTTTTGAAATCTGTTGTATTATGCTTAGTTCTGATCCCATATGATATCAACCTGGAATATAACCTTTTTAAAAAATAAACGCTTACAATTGACCCGGGGAGTCAGGTTTGTCAAGGAGGGATATGCTGTCAACACTGGAAGAAAAACTATTTATATGAGTTGTTAAGTTCATACGTAGTGGGTGGAGAACAATGCCAGAAGTGGGATCCTGCCAGAAGCCTTCTCAGCAACTTCATCAGCTCTCGTGACTGGAAACTGTGCCCCTATGCTGATTACCAAACAAGATAGTTCAATGCCAACACCATCTGTCTCCACCTTAGATAAGGCAATACACATCCTGAATCCATGGCCATCTCTTATCTCATCATATAGACCTTTGTGTCCTATATTTAGCTCATAATTCTGCGTCCAAATTTAGTTAAGTGTGCTTTTTGTTTAATTCAACATAACGTCGTCTTTGTGGATTTTTAGAGTGGGACAACGGTTAAGCCTGAAGCAGATCACTGTTGAGCACCTGGGCTGGTATGTGAAGCACAGTGGGGGAACAATTAGTAATCTGTTCATGTCATAGGGGCTGCTGGGAGCTCTTGTGTGTTAAACCTTTTGTACCCAGCCTATAGTCTTCGAGAGCATTTCTCTCCTTCACTGTCAAATTACCTAAAGAATCTAGGTAGGGTACTGCACAGAACTGCCTGCTGACAAGAAAGTTTCTTGGGGAAATAAGTCGTGCTCCCCATCTCTGATTCATTAGTAACCTTGGAAGAGATTATTTTGACTGATCGGGTTGTGCTATCTGTACAGCTTTACCTGGATCATGAACAGCGATGCAGCAAAGATGCCACACAGATATGATCCATCTAATTTAAAAGTGATTACGATAAACTGCCATTTGACATGATATCGTTTATGCTTTTACTCTACTGGTAATTGATTAGGGGGATACTTCTTTCTGGGGACACATTTCAATATCTTCGGATTGTGAAACTTCCCTTTTGACCCCCCCCGACTCCCTCTGTTATAAATAATAATAAAAAAATAAATTAAAAAAAAAAAAAACATTTAGCATTTTATTCAGTTATGCCACAGCCCCTAGGAAAGCAGCGGATTATCTTCTGAGATACTGTAAGACAATTACTCATGCTTCAGCTGAAGAATCCTGATGTACCCTTAACTCTTATTCTGTTTCCTAAAAATAGTTCACACAAACAAAAGTGAACATTTAACAAGAGCTTTCTCCCCTATGGAAATGGAAGAAATGCAAGTTTAATGAGCAAGCAGAAACAAAGCCATAAAGCTAACTAGTTTACAGCCAAAATGCTTCTGCTTTTTTTATAATCCTGTGATGTACATTACTATTTTGTATTGTTGATCTTATTATGCGAGACTTTTACGGGACTTTATTGAAGTACTGCGCATGCCGTCTCAAGCATTTGTCAGGAAAAGTAATTAAGCAGGATAAAGCAAATAATCAAAACAGTCTGAGTGTAAAATAATGTTTTAGATAAAGGATAAAAACATATATTTTTTTAGTGTCTGTAGAAAATAAATATTTATAGTATAGCAGTTCCTAGATAATGTGTGAAGTAAGCTTGTGTTAGGGATTTACAATCTGCTGGTTGCTTTCTTAATCAACGGAGTAAACCTCTAACCAGGTTTAAATGTCTTAATCACTTAATTACACATTTTAAACCTCGACTTGCACGTATCCCACCACCCTCACACCCCTCCCACTCAATGCACACACACACACACACATATATATGCTTAAGAGCATTTGCCTCTCTCCTCAACCTTATGGTGACCTTGACTCTTAGCCAGTGACAGGTTTCTCTGTTTTATTGCAAACAAAATAGGGTTCACTGTAACCAAACGGTAAAATGGTTCACTGTTCTATGTACTGTTAGGTTCCTCGAGGCTTATAAATGCAGGATCTGTTACTTGCCAGAGGGTGAAGAATCGTACTTGAACTTGCCCCATCTTTAATTGTCTTAAGGGCTGGGGATAGGCTAACAGTGGCTACTGTTTGAAATGGGAAACATATGCTGGCTGAACAGTCGGGGAGCAGTAGTGCACAAGACACCGATGTGCATCTCCAAGAGTGAATCTTCCAGAGCTTAGCATGGTTAACCTAGAAATTGGATATCTTGTCAGCTCTGGTTACTAATAATTAGATTTTGAAGTATATTTATATAAATGTCAGGAAAGACTTTTGCATCTAGTCAACCAAAATCTTTTTAAAGTCTTATTTCATTATGAAACCCCCACACACACACACACCCCAGTTGGTTTTCTTTGGTTAAAAGCACATTTGATTTTAATTATACATGTGGTGGCTTTCTTCTCAACTGCAATAACAAATGTGACATTTTTTATTTATTTATTAATTTTATATGTTTAGTTTTATATAGTATTTAAAGCTTGCATCAAATAAAGGGTTGAATGAGAAAACTAGGAGTAAGATTGTAAACCTTCAAATGCCTGTTATACTTCTTTGAGAATAACTGATTTGTGTAATGGCAGAGGCCAACACACACACACACCCCAGTTGGTTTTCTTTGGTTAAAAGCACATTTGATTTTAATTATACATGTGGTGGCTTTCTTCTCAACTGCAATAACAAATGTGACATTTTTTATTTATTTATTAATTTTATATGTTTAGTTTTATATAGTATTTAAAGCTTGCATCAAATAAAGGGTTGAATGAGAAAACTAGGAGTCAGATTGTAAACCTTCAAATGCCTGTTATACTTCTTTGAGAATAACTGATTTGTGTAATGGCAGAGGCCAACACCCCTATTTGAGGCTGTATCTTCTGCGTCTCATGATTGATTGGGATACTTTTAGCCTGGAACAATTGGGTACAAAACTAAATGACTTACCATAGTTTGGAGCTTTTCATCCTGTGTTTCCAAGATGTTTTGTAAATGAAGGGGATTATCTGGACTATCTGTGCCATCCCAAGTTTTGAGTTTGTCATAACCCTTAAGTTTCTAGATTTGGGAATTCAAATGTAAGAAAATGTTAACAGCTGGGCACATTCAAATGCACTGTGCTGTGCTACTTTAGCTAGTGTGACTGGTTACCCAATATATTGATTTAATGAAATATTCTGGGTAGGGTGATTTTGACTGCCAAGAAAGAATGATCCACAGATATTTTGGTAACCCATTGGGGCTTTATAAATCAACCTAATTTGCAAATCTGCATTTACATGATCTAATTAAAATGTAAATTATGTATATATTTTGTGATCTGGGAGAATACAAACTTTTTGAGAATCACTATTATTTATATATGTTTTCCAATAGCTGGAAAATCAGTTTCAGTACACATTACTGTCAGACTAACCAACGTTTTAAGTTCCGGATTTGTAACTTTATTAGTTAATTGCATATTATTGATCACTTTACATAAATATAATAATTTATATGGAATCGGAGAGTTTTTCCTAATAAAAACCATAATAGATCCCCAACAAATATATGTTTCATCCATCAATAGTGTTTAGACATTGTTTTAGATGCATTTTCAATGTTTAATGCAACTACCCATAAACCAAAATATATGCATGTCTAGTATTGAGAGATTTTTAGAATAAATACAATTCTTGAAACATTGGATTCATGTACAGATAAACCGTTATTTGATATATACAGTTCTGTGCAGAAGTTTTAGGCAGGTGTGAAACAATGCTGTAAAGTAAGAATGCTTTCAAAAATAGACGTTAATTGATTATATTTATCAATTAACTAAATACAAATTGAGTGAACAGAAGAAAAATCTAAATCAAATCCATATTTGGTGTGACCACCCTTTGCCTTCAAAACAGCATCAATTCTTCTAGGTACGCTTGCACACAGTTTTTGAAGGAACTCGGCAGGTAGGTTGGCCCAAACATCTTGGAGAACTAACCACAGTTCTTCTGTGGATTTAGGCAGCCTCAGTTGCTTCTCTCTCTCCATGTAATCCCAGACAGACTCGATGATGTTGAGATCAGGGCTCTGTGGGGGCCAAACCATCACTTCCAGGTCTCCTTGTTCTTCTTTACACTGAAGATAGTTCTTAATGACTTTCGCTGTATGTTTGGGGTCGTTGTCATGCTGCAGAATAAATTTGGGGCCAATCAGATGCCTCCCTGATGGTATTGCATGATGGATAAGTATCTGCCTGTACTTCTCAGCATTGAGGAGACCATTAATTCTGACCAAATCCCCAACTCCATTTGCAGAAATGCAGCCCCAAACTCACCCAGTTTTATTCCTCCTACACAGCTGTTTCTGTTTCAGTTAATGATTGTGTTTCAACCTACATATTGAATTGTTTGGTATAATTGTTACACCTGACTATATGCCTACAAAATCCCTGACTTTGTGTAAGTGTACCTAGAAGAATTGATGCTGTTTTGAAGGCAAAGGGTGGTCACACCAAATATGGATTTGCTGTAGATTTTTCTTCTGTTCACTCACTTTGCATTTAGTTAATTGAGAAATATAATCTATTAACGTGTATTTTTGAAAGCATTCTTACTTTATAGCATTTTTTCACACCTGCCTAAAACTTTTGCACAGTACTGTATTTTATTTTAAAATAGATTTTTAAGGTTAAGGAGGGAAGCAAGCAGTTTTGACTTTATTATTAATGAATAAATAAATAAAACAAACAAATAAATTAGCAGGAACATATTAGATGGATAGATAGCATGATAGTTTGTCAGTATCATATTTTAAACTAATACAAAATAGCCTTGAGCCCAGTATTTTGTGTCTGCAAGCTGACCTTCATCTCTGCTGTTACCAATGTTTACATATTTCTGATGTAACAGAAACAAACATTTAAAGAGAGAGAGAGAGAGTGTGTGTGTGTGTGTGTAACTGCACAAAATGGTACACCATTGGAAGGGACTGAATACTTCAGCAAGGCAGTATATTTTTCCTTACTGTTTGTTTTTTGCAAAACTTGATAAAATGCATTGCCTAAACAAGTCAAAAACATGTTGTATTTAATCAGTTGGAGTATTTGGAATATATGCAAAGTGATTTGTTTGCTTATCTAGGAGGTGTGGAACTAACTTTTTGTATCCGTATAATTTGCTTTTAATTCAGCAGATACAAATCTATGCAGAAACAACTTAAAATCAGTCATTCAAATGACCTGACAAAGGCACATTTTTCTTTGTTTAAAAATAACTTCTCATTTGAAGGGATTCTGATTGATTGACTGGTCACAGATTGCCAGTTAGCAAGATAAATGAAGGAGCAAAAAATAGCATGATAGATCTAACACTGACAGTGGCCCAAATGTTATGATGTGGAAGTCAATGAAGAACACATGAGGAAAGTTACAGTCCAGGGGAGGTTAGAAGCTTCATCAAGTTCCCGAGTTCTTTGGGGATCCCATCCAATCTCAATAAACGGCTTTTCTTGTTGCACTGATCTCAGTTTCTCAAAGCCTCAGGTTTTCAATCCTCCTACATTTCCAAGTACCAGGATCATATTGATCGTAGTTCTGCTTAGCCTTAAGTCAGATTTGGGTTTCACTTGCATTGAATCTCCTGCCTTTATTTTTCTTTATTCTGGTTTGATAAATGAGTCCTCAACGAAAACCATATACCCTAACGCAGCACACAACCATGTCCATGGATGCATATCTCTGTACAGTAAATGCTTGATTTCTTTGCTTTTTAATGAAATATACTAGGCTATAATAACCCAGAAGGAGAAGATGGCTTTTTTTCTTCTGCTTTAGGTTCATGTGTACGATCCAGTGCAGAAGGCCTTTATTTTATTAACAACTGCAACCAACACTTAATCTAATATGAGCCAGTTGGGAAGCAGTGCAGCAATCATGGATGTGTAGTTCTGAGAGTTTTCAACATAAATGTTTTTATTAAAAAAGCAAACCCATAGAAATGGTCTAGTCTCCAGTGCAATGTCATAAAATAAATCAATGTTGTTACTTAGATGATGTATGATTCATTTGATTTGGAACAATATATACAAAAACATGTGAATCTGTTGGAAAGAAAATATGTTGCGTAAAACTACAGAAATGTATTCGTTGAAAACACTACACAGTTCTGTTTTAGTTTGTAATATTAAATTAAACAAACTGTTGCCAAAAGCTGCCTTTATTATCACTGCTGGAGTAGTTTGCATGATTAGATGCTCTCTTAATGAGTAATTTGTCACGACTAATAAACATTAAACATGATTGATTTGTAATTATTCTTCTGCCCAAAAAAATTAGTAGTGTAAAATAGAACATTTCTTATATTGTGTTGGTATATGATAAAACGGTTTACATTTCTGCGATTACATGTAACTTGTTCTCTAGTTAATGGTAGTGTATCTGAAGCCCAGATGGCAAGTGTGAAATATCACTTTAGTGCTTCATCTGTGGTGTAGAAGAAACGATGGAAATGTAGGGGCCCTTTTTAAAGTTGGGATGAGGAGCGTGTCTTTAAAATACAGAATTTGGAAAGTAGGGCATACAGCATATAAAAACTGCAACCTACTTGCAAATGATGAACCTGAACTGAATTCGGTTCAAGTGAGCATCATTGCAAGTGGACTGATATTTGGAAATTGTAAAAGTTTAATTTATGTAGTTACAGCATAGTTGGACAATACAGATGCTGTCAAGGAGAGATGTTGTTCTTTAGCTATGAATTATTCCTGGAAGACCTTGCTTGTCCCTTTTTATGGGCCACTAAAACTAACTTTGAAGAGGTTAGAAGCTGAAGTGGAGAAACAAATCATTGAACATGTTGATGACAGACTGCATTGAATCACTTTTCTGCAAGAGAGATAAGGGAAGCAGTGTAGAAAACGGTTATAACATTATGAAGTAAAATTATTACATTTGCAGATATATAATTAGCTTACATAATTATAGCTGAAGTTGGAAAAAAAACACATGGGGACAATCCAGGACCAGGGATGGAAACCCCTGTTTTATATAATTTATAGTAGCACGTTTCCCTTATTTATTCCTGTTATAAATGTATAGTGGTATGCTGTTAAATTATATGGATCAGAACTGCAGCCAAGGCAAAGTCAAATCCAGTAGGCCTACAGCCACAGCCAGATGATGAACACATTTTGTATGTCTTCAGCAATTAACTATTGTAGCACCAAAAGCATTTGAAGTGCAGACAAGGACATTCCATCAACTAATTAATCAAAAAACAAGGCAACATGCATTTCAAACAGGATATCCATAATTTAGGTGCAGAGTGCCAATTAATACACAATGTATTAGGAGCGCATTAAGGGCCATATTTGTTTTAGCTTTGGAGTCCGTTTTAGTGCCTGTTTGTTTTGAAGGCTGTTTCACTGGTCTCTCTTTGCCAACAAATATACCTTGATTGGCTCAATATTCCTGTCAGCTTGCATTTTTACCGTGATGGACAATCTGACAGAGGGGCTGTCAGACTCACTCTCTCGTGGTTAGTGTATGAGAGATGGATTAGTTCATTGTTTTGTACGAGCTGGTCCTCAACACCAGATTTAAAAGGTAAATTAATTGAGGTTGCCATGCTGTGCGGTGCCGTTCACCTCCCCAGTGAGGCGGGAACATGGAAATCCTGCAGAAACTCGAGCCTTTTTGGAGTCCATCAAGCCTGCCTGCTCATGCAACTTTTACTCTGGCATGAATTCTGAGTGGTTGTTTTTTTACATGGGAAGATGTATAGAAATGTATTCCTTCAAACTGGCACTTACTCATTGCAGTAGCGCACCCTTAGGCAGCGGCAATCGAAAACTAGTAAATTCCACGGAAATAATGAGATTTCATTTTGAGTGTGTAAAAATGGAAGTGCCCCTGGGGGTATAGTCTGCTACCACTGCACCACAAGTTCAGGTCCCTAGAATCTAAACAGAAGAAGAATTGTGCTGTTGTACAAGATCATAACTTTGTTTTGACTGATGATTCAAGAGGGCACAGATTCTGCTCAGATAAGGAAGGTACCGTACCCAGGTAAATGTTTTAAGTCACCTATAGTTTTTTAAGGGAGATAAACATAAATTTAGGTTTGGTAACTTTTAATATGTGAAATAGCTTTTGGTAGCACTTCACATGTCCTTAAAACCCCCTGTTAGTAATACCATACCATACTATAATTAGCTTTTCATGGCTACACTGTGAAATTGGATCAGCTAAATACAGCTAAAACAGATAGACATGAAAAGTAGATGAGAAGATCACTAATGTTTTATACAATTGTCATGATTTTCATGGGGGGAGTGTCTAAAAGGGTTCCTCTGATTGTGTGCAGCTTCAAACGTTGAGCCAAGGCTTTTGTACTATAATATTGCCATTCAGAGTTATTGACTTAAGGAGTAAATGCATTTTCCCACAAATTACAGTCAAATGAAACTATATTTATATTTCTTGACGAATGTACAAACGTGGACAGTTTCCTTCTTAACTCAGTTGTGCGATTTAGGTTTGTCTTCTGTTGTCAGTGGCTTTCTGTATTTCTATGTTGCATGATGCACGAGAGGCTATTGTATGGACACCAACCAAAGCGGTGGCCTGTTAAGAACGAATAGATACACGCTCCTGTTTTTGATACTTCATTTATTTTTTCACTTGACTTTTCAGAGCTAAGAAATCCCATTCTGAGAGGCCCGGGTTTAAAGATTAGTTGGCTTCTATAAGAAATGCGAACAATGGTGAGGGCTGTTACCCGAGCTTCCTCTCGGCACGAGGTGGAAAGGGAAAGGAGCAATCCTGACATTCATCTAATTTCTGAACCTCGGGGAAACAAACAAAATAAAAAAACAGAAAAAAACACATTCGGGAACAATGCCAAAAGCTCTATATAGGGGGACAATACATCCATAAAGTCTCACCTTCTGCCTTTACAATACAATATATAAGGTTACTAATGGAGTGTCTTTGTGCTCAGGTGGCCAGAGATCACAGGCTTTTGATTTTAATTGAGCCTATGAGAAATGAAAAATATGTGACCGCTACCCTATTATTCATCATCATAAACAAGCAGGAGCAGATGCCCAGCCTTGCCTCAGAAGTTATCATTCAAGACTTGTCTGCATTATTTGATTGCTTATGTAGTGTTTGCTACATGACTAACGCAGGATCAGTTGGTGTTTCAGATTTTTAAATCACCTTTCTAATTTTATTTTCACCCTTTACTGGCATTTTTAAAGTCAATTGTATGAAGACTCTTCAGTTTATAATAACAACCTGTGAATTGTCAAATGAATTTAATTCGCTTAAACATTTGGTCACATTTTATGTATTTATTGCACAAAATGCTTTCACCTTTCTACAAAATGGTTGAGAGATTTTAATATTGATATTTGTAACAACACTACAGTTTCATTGGTGTTAATTTAGCACTAATCCACCCCACCCCCTTTGTTATTGTCTAACATTAAGTTACCACAAAAAGGAGGTTTATTTAGTAAGTTAGTGGAAAAAAATTATAAAAAGCTCATACTCTTCAATTAGACTGGAAAAGTAGCTCAGTTGAAAACAATTAAACTTAAGGAGTCTGATACAATGATTCTCATAGCACTTTGTTTTATGTGCGTATCACACGCAAATAATATAAATAGAAATACATCTTTCAATGCCCCAAATCTGCATTTTGCTCTTATAAAATAAAATGCAAGTGAAGGAAATGCATAAAAGCATGGGCTTCAACTCTTTTAACTTGCTTTTATAAACAAAGATGAGGGTTTTGCTTAGTAGCTTAAGTACACTGATGTAAACTTCTCTTCAGTGGTCCCTCATGCTATGATTGGAAGATGTTTTTTTACAGGCCAAGAGATCACATTCACCAGAAATGCCAAGAGGCAAAAGTAATCAAACACTTTAATTGTACTATTCATTCTTAATCTTCTTTACTCTGTTTAATGCATAAATATCTGGTGGACAGAAGACCTTTGAGGAAGTGGCTTGTCAATTGCATGTGTGCTATGACAGATCCCTTGTGTGGTCCCAGGTGGGACTCTCATTTTAGTTAATAATATAGACCGTAAATAATCAGTCTCTTCCAATGTTATTGTTTTGTCCAGTAACGAGGATCCACTATCCAAGCAGCTCACAGGTATATCATGTTTATAGGAATCCAGTGACTGTAAGACATTAATGTCACAGTCCAACTGGAGATCTTGGTGCCCTCTATAGCATTTTACTCAGGTTGTGGATATTGTCATGCAGCCAGCAAAATGGAAACTGGAGATCTGCAGGCAGTGGACTATATTTAAACTCCAATCCAGTGTGATCATATTTATGTGTCATATGGGACACCCAGAAGGGTTTTCCTTCACTAACCAGTTTGCATTTTGAAAACAGACTTTACACATTTAAGAAAGTGTATTGTCTTGTTAATTAAAATGAAGAAAATGGGACTGTTTCCAAACAGGACAGTTGAAGAATACAACAAATAAACAAGAAAGCAGTAAGTTCTTGCTTTCTGAATGTATGAATTTCATGAAATGAATCTTGGCTTCCATTACAAATGTCTGGCTCCTAATGTATTACAGCTTTCCTTGGCACTGCATGATGTATTTCTCTCAGGGCCCTTTTATACCTAGTTTGTTTGGAGAGGATCGTTTGCATTAGAGTTCAGTTAACACCTAAGTTAGATTTGTTTTGGCAGGATTGATACATCAAAAATCTGTGTTTTGCAGCAGAGGAATATGATTCAACCAGGATTTAAAAATTGTTCTTCCCAAATTGTTGCCATTGGAAATGTCTCCTGCTCACACCGTAATGCAGCCTTCTAACCTGCTTTTTGTTCTGACATTCTGCCAGCAGATGTCGATTAAACCAGATGAAGGTGGATAGGACTAATATTGCTAACCTGACTGGGACCGAACCCTGCATGTTTATATATTCACTGTATTGAACATCTGTCTGGGCATTAACAGGAAAATGTGATGTTGGTCCTGATGATCAGCATCACTTTAAGAAAACTGCTGTTTAAAAAACAGTGCATTCTGATGTGATTGCTATTGTGAAGAGAGACAGGAACTGTAGTTTGCTTCAGATTATCTGGAGTATAACCAATCAGAGCAAATGGCAACATTAGCATTTAAAATCTAATTCAGATCTTCATAAAAAATGAAAAGGCCCTTAGCCTACAGAGAAAATTGATAAAGCCCAGGAAACTCACACTACCAGTCTTTAAATATCATTTTGGAGAAATGAAATTCAAGCTCTCCATTTCATAAGTATTTTTAACAACCATTTCTGTAAATGTGTACAGTGCAATTCAGGATTAGACTCTATTGCTAAATGGATCTAAATGAAGTCGCAGAATATCGAGGCTGGCATGTTTCTCTCAGCACTTTAGCGCTGACCTCGCTTTGATCTGCTGTTTGTCCCGAATTAGTGTTAGAATGTGTTCGGGGACTAAAAGAACAGAGCCTGTAAAGTTTCTGATGAGAATTTTCTGAACAGCTGCTGGTTTAAACTCCTCTCATCTTGGTTTACAAATCAGCTGCATGGTTGTTTTCACAGAACAGATTTAATTACACCCTAGTTTATATTAATTATGGTCCAAAGGAAAAACGTGTATATTGGAAATACCAATCAATCAACGAGAGACTAACCATTTGAAATCTAATATTGAGACCTTGATTTAAAAGCAATCCCCTAAACATACACTTTATGTTTCAGGTCTGTCTCTCTCTCTATACATATGCATACAGTCTAGCACTACTGCAACATGGATGCTCATGAAAATGTTCCCTATATGTGCTCCCAGGGAGGCCCATGTGGTGTGTAAATCTAATACCCTATTAAAAAAATTGTAATCGGAGCACCTTTCAAAGAGCAATAATAGATGTCATCAACTAACCTTATGGAGACATACTGAGATTACATCTGTGAAGTGTTGTGGTTGTTAAATGACTGTTCTGTGTTTCTTAAGTCTGCAGGCAATAAATGTTTTTATCCCTAAAGAAACAACACAACTAATGATAAGATGTAACAAGTTGCACTAATATTTTTTGTCAAAGGAGTTGCTAGTAACATGGATACCATTGCCTATAAACCCTTATTATAACACACTCTTCTTTTTATTTATGCTAAATAGGGAAAGGGAAAAGCAGTTAAAAGCAGTTAAATTAGATCTGCACCAAAACACAATCTTTGTCTTTGTCCCCAAGGCAAATGGTTTTCTGCAGCGATTATTGTGCTTAATTGCAGGGGGAATTAATTACCTGTAACTGGATTTATTTTTACCGTGTTGAACAGTTAAGTAAAATTACATAGCATGGCTAAATGATATGTAAACCAGACCCAAGTTTTTGTTTTTTTATGAATGATTATACAATACATGAGGAGAACCAATATGTCACCTTCACTATACTTCAGCTATACTGTTTAACCGTTCGTACTTTAAAAAAAACATAAAAAAATATTTTATGTACATTACTCGTTAAGCTCGCTGTTCTGCGTCAAATTACAGTCTGTCAGTGATCTTTACTGCACTAGGAAGTCTTGTCAAAGTTCATGTAATTTAGATTTTCACACCGAATGTGATATGAGAATAATTTCAAAATACAAATACAGTTGAACATCCATTCAGAGTTCATCTGGCATCAACTACGCTTTGGAATTATACTACATGTCTGGATGGGTTCCATTTAAAAATAATTGATGTAATGTGTATATAGGGGCTTTGCAACAGAAGGAGCTGATTAGATGCCTGTCATTAGATATTTGTTGTAAGGAAAGAGCAAATATGATACCCTGTTCTTAATATTTAAAAATACATATAATTAATGTGCATGGACTGCCAGAAATGCTGTGGAGCTGCAGAATATAGGAACATGTTTACGTGTCATTATATCTCCACATGTTGAAGAAATACAAGAATTCCATTAAAGCTGGTCTTCAAACTTGATCATCTAAATGCAAACAAAATCCAGCATGGAAACAAACTACCATTGACATTACTTTTTCTTGACTGATTCATATATTAAACATGTTCTGCAGATGAGGGATATAGTGGTAAATGAAATACACATCAGGGAGTGTATCATTTCATCCTGGGGGTGATTATACTCTTCTGTCAGTAACAATAGTCTTCTCTTCAGTCAGTGTTTACTGTATATATCATGTTTCAATATGGGGTTACATTTTTTTTTCTTTATTAGCTGTCGGTGTCAGTTGCTTTGTAAATATCAGGTAATTTACCAGAAAAACCAAAAATACAAGCTGCATTCTATTGCCTCTCTACTTTACAAAGGTATTGATTTGACAAGGAAGCAGACTCCTGTTTGCTGCTGAACCACATCAGTGTGACCTAAGTAAATAAAACGCAGGTTACAGACCCATCTCCTACTGCCTTTTGAGATTGATAGTCAAGCGCATGTCAATCAAATCTGCTCCTGTGTGTACTAAATATGGTAGTCACTACAAAGAAATAAACTACTAACAATGATTTTTTGCTGAAAGCTTCCATGCCTTTTTGTGTATGCAAGTGTCTATGCATATCATCTAATATGAATGAATTGAATTAGGCAACAAAACTAAATGCCCTAAACCCAGTTCCCTTTGTTTATCGGATCTGTACAATTGATCTCTGTATGAGATGGTCGAACAAGGTCCTGAATTAAATATAAACTTTGTCTCCACCATCATCGGAAATTTGATTAGCAATTTTATTAATATTAGGCCTTACACGAAGATTGTCAGAATTTGTCTTATCGTATTTTATTTTTATTCACTACTGTTTTAAATGGCAGATAATGCTATAAATAAAGGTGTAGCATCTGAAATGTGTTTTTATTTATGATACAACAGTTGTTTTTTAAGGGGTTTGCTGAAAAAATTAATGATTCAAACACAGTGTTCAGCATGTTTACGGTCTGCGCTAACTTTCTTCTGTATAATGCAGAGAATTGATGTCACTTCATATAAAAGTGCTTTGAAATGTTTGCTCCAGAACTGCATTCTAGTGTCTATTGTAACCGGTATCCAAACAGCAGAATATTTTCATGAACTAAGTGGAAATATGTTAATAAAATAGAACAAATTTTTTTAAAGAGCATGTTTAAGACATAACAAATACAGGTTTTGAAGATATTGTGGTTTACTCATGCCAGGAAAGTGTGGTTTTCGTTAAATTGCAATTCACTGTGTCTGTTCTGAAAAATACCTTGTTTTTTTAAGGGAGTTTCATTGAAGGAGATGTTCTGTCAAGAATTTTGATCTACGGTAATTCCCACAACATACATAGGGAATGAGCCAAAAGATGGTCCTTTCAACAGTGCAGTCAGATAAATCCGCATTAGGTGTTCGTCAGTTAGTGGAAGAAGTATATTTCCGTGGGTCTGAAATGTGTCTAAGCAGGAATCTCGACGGTATGAGGTTTAATACATTGGTGAGACATTTCCGTGGAGCTGCCAACGCATAACCTGGGCCACGGTAATAAAGGATGGGGTTTTCTTTAGGAAATTGTACTCAAGACAAGAAGACTGGGAAATTGCCTGTATGTCTTGTTCTTAAGTTTAGATGAATGCAGACAGTAGCCAGGGAAACACAAAATACTTTTAATGATGTATTATCTGACTCCATGACAACAAAACTAACATTAATTGAACACCCTGTGCTATTCTGGATTTCTGTTTAAACCCAAGTTTATGTAATTGCCAAGAATGGTAATCTTGGAGCTGTTTTATGATCTAGAAACCAGTGGCCAAAGTTATGTTGGATATTGGGCTTTGCTGAATTTAAAAACCAATGTAAAATATTTTGAGAAATATTAATTTGACAAAAGTGGCAGGCCATAAGATCATTTGTATATAACCTCTTGTGAATCATGCACTTAAAGAGGGGAGACAAAATGCCTGTATTACACTGACATAATTACTCACCTGGGTGTTCTGAGACCTGAGGCAAAAGGTCTGCTGTGCCCCAAATGTGCAATTACTGAATGTGTGTTAGTAACGCACATCCCCCTACCCTCAAGTATTTCAGTAATACTTGTATATAATGTGACATATGCACAAGCAATTAAATTATGCTGAACAGATTGGTCAAAAATAATTATTATATCATCACTTATAGTGAACCACGTCAATGCTTGTAACATAGCAAGGAAGGACATGGCTTCAGTGATACTTAATTTGTCAGCAATGCAATGTGTAGATGTATACAAAGATAACCGGTTCCATTGTGGCAGAAGGATTTATGCAAAATAATGAACTGATTCTTTGTTCGATTGTACAGCAGAACATGAAGACTTAGTGGGCTGGTGTAGGGTAGGATTCCAGCATCTAAAGATTCAAAATAAGTGAGTAATGATGTCATAATTTGCAGAACACCTGGTTAATATCAGTACTTTTCATTTAATCAGAGACGGTACAATTATATATTCACTGTCTTATTTACAATGCAAAATGGGGGACGATCCATAAAGCAGACTGAAATGGAAGCTGTTTTCTGGAATTCAGACGAACAGTGGAGCAAAACCTGCAAGCCCCTTTTTACTGTATATCAATTTAATTAGTTCATCATTGAATCAAATGTGTGCTTCAGTAACTGATAAGGAGTGAACATGGCTAAAAGTGCTATTAATTGATGACAGCTACTTATAGTACTTATAATTTGTGGTTGCTTTTGGATATTTAGTGTGCTTTCACCTTCATTGTATTCTCTGATATGTAGGAATTAAGATGTTGTGTCTTGTTCATAGCTGTATAGATGTGCATGTGTTGGTAGTTTGAAAGTCTTTCACAGCATATATGACCTGTTGTAGACAGTCCTGAAGAAACCTGGTATTTATGCAACACATTGGGAAGCATGTTGGTAAATAATGTAATGCTATACATTAGAGAATTAAAAAAAAATTGAATTTAAATGTAGTACAGAGGGAGAAAACTGAATCCAATAGTACTGTTAAGACAAAATCCGAATGCAAAGCACCAGCATCTTACAATTTCCCACAACTGAGCAAAATTACCTTCTTTCCCTTCTTATTTCTCTTGCATAAAGATATTTCAGTTTAAATCTGGAGATTTTAAATTTATTTCATGAGCATCTTAAAATTGACTTGATGTCTGAGTATAAGGATATGAATGCATTTATTTATGTATTTATTTGATGGGGGCAATGTATAATGTTTAACATTCAGCACTTGTCCTAAGATGCATTGTATCCAGGTTTAGCCATTAGCTAATTCACATCGGCAGTCTCTTTGAACCATATCTCTGGTTTCTGGCATATTTAATTAGATTGTGATCTGTGTCTGTGTAAGACTCACCTGTTTCTGTAAAGCATCTGAGGAAAGGAGAGGTAAAGACCCACTAAATGCTTCACAGACATTATAGTGAAGAGGCAAAATTAATTTTATTAGTACAATATTTAGACACAGATTAACTTTATTGGTTTCTGCCAGAAGCTTGTTTCGACTGGATGCAATTGACTAATGTTGCCTAAAATTAGGTCATATTTTATTTTCTAAATTGCTTTCCCCTCATAAGTTGCCTGTCACATGCAACACAGCTCAGTTAATTGTCATTGAATATATGTAAATGAAGTTCGAATGTGTGAACAGGGTTTAACTCACACGAAAGGGACAGAGAAGGATGGGGTTATTTCAACTGAAAAATTGCCTTAAAGGGGTCAAAGTTAATAATTGTATTAGTTAATAATTGTCATTACCTCACTGATGTCATGTATTTAACAGAAATATATATATATATATATATATATATATATATATATATATATATATATATATATATATTTAGACTTTTGTATCTTGTTTACACAATAAAACGATAGGTTATTATCATAACCCCGGATCCCTGAAAAAGAAAGCCTTCTGACCTGCCAATCATTGAAAGCATGTACCAAAGCTGCCCAACAAGGGCCCTGCTGGCAGGAGGAAGACCCGCCCCCGGCATCACTGAAAAGTCTCCTCCTGACTGTAGCTCCCTGTCATTTCTTCATCAGAAAGGTTGTCCAGTCGACCCCTGAAGAGTAATGGCTGTCTTTCTTTTTCAGGGAACCGGGGTTATGATAACCTGTCGTTCCCTTTCAAATCGAAAGACAGCCATTACCTAATGGGAAGACTATACCAGAGCTGTCGCGAGTCCTGACACCTGAATTAAGACCAATCCCATAATGACAAGTATAGCAGAGCTTCATGGCGCCTGAGGGCTAGCAGTTTGAAGTACCTGGAAGCCCAAGCTTGGGCGCAGCCAGTCCTCAACGTTGAGGTGGTAGAACCTTGTGAAGGTCTGTTGAACGGACGAGGTTGCAGCATTGCACAGATCTTCAAGTGTGGCACCATGAAAGAGAGCCCACGACGTGGCTTGTCCCCTCGTTGAGTGCGCTGAAATGTTAGCAGTCTCGTAGGTGAGCCGGATCATGTCCGCCACTCAGTGTGCCAGTCGCTGTTACAAAACCGCCCTCCCTCTGGTGGTGGAACCGTAGCAGACAAACAGCTGGTCGCATATAGCTCTGCATGTAGCATCTCAAAGCCCGGACAGGGCAGTGTGTGTGTAGTCTGGTGTCCTCATCTGATGTATGTGGAGGGGGATGGAAAGACTCCAGGACAATAGGTTGGTTTATATAGAATGCCGACATGACCTTGTGCAGGAGTCCTGAGAGTGACTCTGTCATTGCTTCCCGAGAAGATCTGACAGGCTTTATCCACAGACAAGGCGTGAATTTCACTAATTCTCCTTGCTGACGGTATTGCTACCAGGAAAGCTACCTTGAGCGAGAGGAAGCGGAGCTCCGTTGTTGAGATGGGCTCAAAGGGAACACCGCTCAGCCCTTTCAGCACTAATTCCAAGTCCCAGGCTGGAATTGTGTCCCTTATCTATGGTCTCAAGCGTTTCGCACCCTTCAGAAACTGGATTGCCAGGAAATTGGCTCCTGGTGAGACACTGTCAGTTTTATCATGGCAAGCTGAGATGGCATCCAGGTAAACTTTCAGGGTGGATGCAGATTTCCTGTCTTCAAGCAGCTGTTGCAGGAAGCACAGGGTTGTCGATATGGAGCACGACACCAGATCCACACATCTCTCTAGACACCAGTTCTGGAAAGCTGACCACTTGTAAGTATATTGGGCCCTGGTGGAGGGGGCCCTGGCCGACTGCAGCGTTTCCATGACATTAAAAGGTAGCACCTGAGACATCAGGCGGTGCCTTTCAGGGGCCAAACCCACAACTGCAGCTGTGCTGGGTTGGAGTGCCACAGCAGTCCGTCTGCTTGGCTCAGCAAGTCCCGTCAAACCGGAAGCGGACATGGATCCGCGCTGATCATCTGTGCCAGCGTCGTGAACCACAGTTGTCTCGGCCACCAGGGGAACTTGAGCTTCTTCCTGGCGAATCCTCTCCAGTGTCTCCAGAGACCCCTTCTCCCGTCAGTGCGCTCTGGGCATGCTCCTCCCCCAGACAGTGCACGCATTGGTCATCCCCATTGTCCGAGGGCAGCTTGCCCTGGCACCCGGAACAACGGTGGAAAGCCCCCTTCGCCTTGAAAGTAAATTGTACTGCTTCCATTTTATTTTCTTCATCACACATTTTAGGCATGTGACAGAACAAGTAAAATAAATAAATAACTATTAATATATAATGTATTCACTGATAATTAAATGTATTAACTTGTCATGGATCTTACACCAGGAAGAATCCAGACTGACATCTTTTCTAAAACATCCATATGTTCAAAACTGTTTCACTCAACACAACCCCCCCCCCCCCCCAAATCATTACAATTGAGCTGAGTGTATGCTTAGTTGTCACTCACCTATGGCCACGTATTAAAGTGCTGAGAGAAACCAACTGGCTTTCAAATCCAATGGTCATTGTTATGAGTAAAAAGGATTAGGCCTCTTCTCTCCTAATACCCTGGACATTGCATAAATAATCAGTAAGGGCAAGCAAGCAAAGGTCATGACATGCATTTCAACTTAATAATTTAAAGTGTAGTTCAGCGTGGTCTTGGGCTAGTAATTCAAGGTTGTTTTTTTTAATAACAATAGATTATTTTCTACAAAAACCTTCCAGTGAGAACCAATGCAAAAAGTGTTGCTGCCTGAACTGTTACCCCAGAAATCGTTTTAACAAAAAAGCGTTATCGACAAGCTTACGGTGTATATTCCGGTAAATGTGGGTTTGTCTGTTATGCTGTCTTGAATCTTGGACAATGTGCTATGACCAACCAGACAGCATTCAAAGTTACAAAATGTCTAGAATTGCAGAAGTTACGACAAGTGTCTTCATTGATCAGCCCATCAGCATTGTTATTTCTACCTTGCAGAACTCTCAGCTATTCATTCCACTGTTAGTGGAGAACACATAAACCTAAGATGTCTGTATGTCTTGCCTTTTTCTTTGAAAGGCTGTGGTTATATTATTCCTCCAATTGTTCATGCTTAAAGCATTAAATATTTTATGTTTGTAAACCAATGGCTACATAATGTTTACTAGGTGACTTCTAAAACATTTGCTTCATTGAAAACCTGCTCCTGGATTCTGGTGCACTAGCATTTTAAAGTATTACCATGTTGTACTGAAATGGTAGAAGCCTCTATCATCAATAAAACACTCTCCCTCACTTAAGTATTTTATTTGTTCTGGAACACGTGGAGCATAATTTAAAAAAGAGGTGTTGCAAGCCTGAGGCGGACATCTGGAGCCATGTGTGTGTGTGTGTGGTGGGGGGTCACATGAATAGTTTTTATCTTCCTGTCACCCCGAGATAATATCTAAAAAGAATGCTGAATTGGAGTGTGGGGTCTACTTCTAAATTAGGATGCTGCTGTTTTTAGTTCTGTGTTTATTGCTATTGGTTGTAGACATAAAACTGCTATTGTCAACTGGGTCAGGGCTTGTTCCAGGGACAATTACATGAAAGCTTCAAAAGAAACCTCACTGAATCATACATCTTAAACGGTGCATATATTTTTTAGAATATTATGCAGGTTATTGTGAGCATGTAACAAACACATACTGCTTCCATGTATTATAATAATATTATAACCCATTTCTTGGCAGATCCTTGCCGTTAGGATGACATTAAACGCATAAAACAAAATTGTACAGTATAAGCAAGAAAGTACAATATACTACTTATAAGTATGCTCGTAAGTAATTTGTTGTTATAGATCAAAGAGAATGATTTTTATTTTTTTAATTTAAATGTAGTACAGAGAGAAAAACTCAATCCAATAGTACTGTTAGACAAAATTCAAATGCAAAGCACCACCATCTTAAAATATCCCACAACTGAGCAAAATTGCCTTGTTTCCCTTAAATAAATCTGGAGAATTTAAATGTATTTCACGAGCATCATAACATTATAAGATATGATAAGAGTATAAGATTATGAATGCATTTATGTATTTATTTGATGGGGGCAATGTATCATGTTTAACATTCAGCACTTGTCCTAAGATGGTTTAGCCATTAGCTAATTCACATCAGCAGCCTCTTTGAACCATATCTCCTAGTTCTCTACTAGCCATTTGTTAATCGCCTGCATTTGTGGAGTATTTAATTAGATTGTGATCTGTGTCTGTGTAAGACCCACCTGTTTCTGTAAAGCATCTGAGGAAAGGAGAGGTAAAGACCCACTAAAAGCTTCACAGAAATTATAGTGAAGAGGCAAAATTAATTTTATTACTACAATATTTAGACACAGATTAACTTTATTGGTTTCTGCCAGAAGCTTGTTTCGACTGGATGTAATTGACTAATGTTGCCTAAAATTAGACCATATTTTATCTGACCATCTAAGCAAAATCAACTAAGAGTGCAAATACAGTGCATTGTTCTATTAAGGTGCAGCTGAAAGGTAGTTCAAATAGAAGCAGATAATGTGTCAATTGTTATAGCTGTGCTATGTGCATAGTAGTCAAATACAAATCGAACAGATATGGTTACAATCAAGGCATTTTAAAGTGCAAGAATAAATAGATATAATTAGAAGCATTAATAGGCAGCATCAAGGTGGGGAGAAGGTAAGTGCGAGTTAGAAAGTGCTTTTAAGGTTGACTCACTGCCATGTAAGTTGCTCTGGGTAATGGCTTCTGCCAAGAAATAATACATTATATTCTGTAGAAGGAGATGGGTTGATGTATTAAAGTTACAGTCTGAACATTTGTCTCTTGAGGAGGCACTGAAAGGTGGTCCGGGTTTGGGTGGTCCTCAAATCTGTGAATAGGTCATTCCAGCGCTGGGGTGAGCTACTGTTAAATAAGGACCGTAATTTCTGTTTAAAGTTTAACTAGCATCTTTGTTTTGGATTAAATGTAGGATTAAGAAGATAATGCACTGAAACACATATTTTGTTGAGTTACAAAACTGCAGTAGTATCATACACTGACCTACACAAAAGCAATCCTGTACAGTAAGTGTGGACACTGCAGTCACACTAGACGACGCAGAGATTGGGTAGTCTGCTTTTGTTTTGTCTCAGAAATCCTGAAACCAGTGATTATGCAAAGAAAAGCAGCTGCCTTATTACATTCATTGAACCAATAAATGGGAGTCTTGTAGCCTATTAAAATTAATAGGCTAGCCTGGAATCCAATGTTGTCATTATAAACGTGGTGATTAGCTGTCAAAACATTGCAAATGTTCACTGATGTATGATGAGTTTGTGACAGCAGCTAGCACAATCTCTGTACCTTTACCTTTGAATATATAACGGCTGGATCTCTCCTCAAAGACACATGAGAAATAAAAATAATTTATTCACTGGCAGAGCACAGCTGGGTTGTGTTACAAAGGAACTCCAAATAACATTACAGGTACATTTAAATACTTTCAGCAATGTGTAAGTCACAGCCTTCCCTGAAGTGGCTCAGCATTAATAATATTACCTCTGCTGTCTTTCCATAAATATTTATGTTGTTGTATCCCCAGGCTTGAAAGCTGTGTTACACACATTATTTTGTATTTTGTATGTCTAAACAAATGGCTATTAACTAATTCGGCTTAATACTCACACATTTAAAAGTAGCACAGTGTAGATGTCCTATGGTTAAGTCCTAAATCACGAGAGCCTAATTATAACCTCTTCAGAACTCTAGCTGCTTCAAACTGCCATACTATTTTTTGTGCCTTTCTACTGAAAAGATGAACTAATATCAAATATGTGAGCTGAATAGGCATTGTATTGTCTTTCACTTTTTATGGTTAAACAATGTAAGTAATTTCAAATATTACCTCACACAATGATTTCTCATAAGAAAGATAAGATAAACGTATTATATCAGAGTATTCTGATTATATTTAATTTCTCGGTTTTATAAATTCAACAGTGGATTTGTTTAACAGAAATAAGCAAAACAAATATTCAAATTTGCAATCATCAAGCATGATAAAAAAAAAACGTATTCTTTATAGGTTACAATTGTATTCGGTATTTTCACATTCAAGCAAGAAATGTCAGTATAGTTATAATGTTAGGGCTCAGAATTGTCTTTCTTTGCTATTTTAAGCACCATATTGTAATGTGAACTCCTGCCTGTAGACATACTGGTTTCTTGATTTTCAAGAACACGGCAGCATCTAGCTCGTCTGGTGACCTTTGCTATTAAAGAAGGGAATTATGGGTAGGTGATGGTTGCTTTGGGAGATCATGTATGAACTCTAGGGATTACTTCCATGGCAACTCTGACAGATGCAAACTAACAAATAAAGTTAAAAAGAGCATACAGAGACAACAAAAGGATCTCATGAATAATGGGGATTGTCAATAGCTAATCAAATTTGACTAATAAAGATGCTTGCTAGTATGATAAAATGATGAATAAAGAACACATGTTCAACTATTTATATGTTACGAGAGTAGTAATAATTGATTCCCAATTTATTTAATTTTAATCTTTGCAAATTGATGTAAAAAAAAAAAAAAAAAAAAAAAAGAGCATTCATATATGTCTGAGTCGAATACCAATTGAATGTCTCCAAATATATGTGTGTAATTATATATATATAAAATCTAATTAAAATGTATGCATTTATATTTATCACTGCAACTGGCACCTCAGTGCAGCGCCACACTGAATTTTAATTTTAATATTTATGCTTTCACAAACCAAAATGCATTTCAGAATGTTTCCATCACAAGATAAATTGACAGACAGATGAAGACTACCCAGCATATGCATTTACCAGCAAGATTTTAGTCTCTGAAAGGAGATGATGCGTGATGAATTGATGTCCTGGGTAATGGAATTCTCCGTCATATTTATTCTGAACAATTCAGAGATTTCTCCAGCATGAACCGCGAGGCAGGTCGGTTGGTGTTCCTGCTAGTGTGAAATTCTGGCCTTGAGGATTAAACACATTGTGTATCATTTTGGAGCTTTCAGATTGTATTGCCTATGACATAAAGGACTGAAGTGATATTCATACCAAGAGCATACGAGATGGGAACATACACTATATTTGCTTAAAGGTATAATGCTAATGTTTTTCATTTTCATAGCATTAATATAATATTATCCACTTCGTTAGCATCCTTTGATGTTGAATTACAGAAAAACGCACAACATAAATATAATCTAGGGAAGGTTTCTTAACTAGACTATCTGCAAAGGACAAAAAATAGCTTCAATATAAATATATATTTTTGTACTGTAAAGTAAGCGGTACAATTCAAAAGTGGTAGTGAACATCTGCAATAATTGCTGCTGTACATTAGAGTATTTTAGCAGGGCCGGATGCAACAGATTCTTTATACTGCAGGAGAACAAAGAGGCTTTGTTGCCCTTCATGCGGTAGCAGGCTGTTAGCTTTATATACAGACTGATGTCCTTGCAAATGATGGGTGAGACAATTGTGCATATCACATATTCAGCCTTTCACAGACAGGAAGGATTGTATCAGAGGTGACTGAATCAAATACTTTCTACTAGGAGCCACATTACACCTACTTGTCCTTGTACGGATATAAAAATATTGTTTGTAAATTGTTAAAAACCAAGAAATGAAACTGTGGCTGTATAGATGTGAGTGGTACGAATAATATTCCATTATCCTTTTTCAGAGCATATATTTTCACTATGGGAATAAGTTCTTTCCCTCTCCCTAAGCAGTGGCTGAGTTGCTGCTCTGTTGATGAATGCAGCAGACACTATCTGCAAATTCAACTTGCAGATTATGTCGTTAAAACACATGATTATAATGCTTCAAAACAAATTGAGCAGTAATTACATATCTAATTTGACTTTTACTCTTTCAGTAATCAAGGCGTTTGAGTGTAGCATTCCTGACATTATTTAAATGTCAGATTGTACTAATATATTTGATCATGCATATTCATCAGCTTTGATGTTATTGGGGAGAAAAAAGTGCACCGGAAGGTAGAGTAAACATTGTAATGCATTCCAGATGAGTCCCAATGCATCTGACATTGTATGAAATTGGCACATTAAACCTAAATAAACCAATTAAATACTGATAGTTATAAACAAATCACAACATGCATCGATACATTAATGTACACAATCATAAGTATTGGGTGCATTGTCTTTTTTTATGTCCATGTATTGATTGAGCCATAAATTACTTTTTTGTTACCTTAACTGACACGCTGAGCCCATTGTGGGGGTGATCCCATCATGCACCTGATACAAAGAACTGACATGTCGGTACAAGCGTTTTAGATGTGGTGATTTATGGTTCCTGCCTCGCTAACTCTTCTAGCGCCGACACTTCTCTCATTGTACAAGGAATGCCATTAATATAAAATAGTATTTTGTCCTAGATTTCTTTTGTTAATATTAATGGCCATGTTGCCCACCAGCGCATATTTTCTGTCCCTCTGTGTTTATGAAATAATGGTTGAGACATGATGTCAGTGAATGAAGTATTCAACAAGCAGAAAGCAGAAATGCCAACAGTTTCATCTTCTGGTATTAAATGCATATTCCCTACTTCAAGGTAGGAGAAAAAGCTTGATAATATGATGCTTAACTATATAAATATGTAATGTGAAATGTTGTCAGACATATATTGATGTACTGACGGTTTAGAGTTAGAGATCATAAAAAGTGTGTCAGGCCAGAATGCTCATGGCTTTTCATTGTTTCCTATAACTAAACCAGTAGCTATTGAAGAAGCATAACTTAACAATTGTCTTTCTTTATACCTACAGCTGCATTATTGTAAAAAATCTACAGAACGTCTATTATGCGATGATTGATTATGAATAGGATTGCTTCTGTTGAATTTCTAAGGACTTTCTGTATGTTAATTTCTAATGGTGCTTGGTGCAGAAAAAGTAGGGACAATTACACATCTGTTTGGGTAATTGTTAAACTAATTGTCTTGTAAATGAAAATATAAAAGTAAATTGGCAAACAGTTCCTGCAGCTGTGAAGGTGGTTGATGTCTTTGTGAAAGCTCTGGATAACACAATATTGTGGTTCTCCTCTTCTTGGTCTCGCTAAAGCTTTCAACACAGTGGTATCATGCGTTGTTGATTCAGAGACTTGTAAATATTGGATTAAGTGAGGAAGCATCTGGTTGGTTAAAAAACTCTCTTAACACACAGAACTTGGTGTATTTGAGATGATGTTTTACATTTATCACAGTAATGTCACAGGGTTGTATTCTGGAACAAGTTCTTTTCATTGCTTACATTAATAACTATCTTAAATGTCAATAGTGCTCAACTTCATTGCTACACAGATGAGACAAGCCTCCACTGTGGATTTTGTATGTAAAATGTTTCAAAACATATTTTATGGATGTCCTATATCATGTAGCACCATAACTATTATTTCTAATACATGATTTGACTTAAGTTATATTTATGTTTTCATGTTTTAAATAATTTGTTGTTTATATTTGTTTTGACGTTACTTACGTTTGGATGTTTGCACGTGTGATGTATTTTTGTATAGGCCTGCTCTGCCCTGTAAAATATTAATCTCAAGTGAATTCCTGGTTATATACAGGATACCTAAAATATGTGTATTTTTCCTACCCTGGATGTATCGCAAAATCTGTTGAAAACCTTAGACATTCATATGTAAATATCACGTTTTTTGGTAATAAATATAACAACATTAAATGTGAATGCAGTGAAACACATTAGAAGGTGAGAAATTTGAATATTACTCCGTTAAAGCTGTTAAAAAATAATAATCTTGTAGCAGTGCAGATGACATTTTTGCATTATGTTTTTTCTTTTCTTTTTTAATGGAAATGAAATGGAGTGCATTGTTCAGGCAGAAGTCAGGAGAGCGAAATTGGATTCTAAAGAATTGCTTTGATGTCTTTTCTGTCATTCGGTTGCACAGCAGATTTGTTCATTATTATTTCAAAATGTGTGGAGATACCCATGTCAAAGTAGTATGTTACTTGATCAGGATATATCAATGTATATTATTGTAACACCCCCCCTTTGTGTAGCTAAGAGCAATTAATCTCTATCATGACTGATTGTTGATGTGTTGTGTGCTATAATGCTAAATGCTACTGCAGTGTCTGTGATCTGAGGAATCAAGATTTCCAACACTGGCTGAACATGTACAGACTGAGAAAAAATACACATTGTTATTCAGTGATGACTGCTTCATATTAAATACATCTAACAGACAAACACAGGAATTTCATCATACACTTCTTGTTTCCTGGAGATATTAGATATCTGGGAGATATTGGAAAGTATCTAGCTGGAGAATCTTTTATTTCTGTTTGCTTTGTGTTTTGCAATTTAAAGTATCCAGCTTAGGTCTTCTCTTTGTGCCTGAATTTGCAATGCCCAATTGAATCTTTTGACAAATGACCAAAGGGGACTGGCAGGCAGATGAGTTTATCAGTGATCCTGTCAGGTAGACAGATTCTCCTCACACTTAGAGGGCTAAATCAGCATCAGCTGCTGATCCCTGAGGTCACTGCTATGCTGTTAGAATTACTCCCGGTCAATTTAATATGCATGCAAATGAACTTACAAAATATAACCCTTTCTACTTTTTATACCAGTACAAAGTGAGAATATTTATTTATAGTTATTTTTTGTCAGACCTCTTATTGCAATAAATTGCTAGACATCCTCCTCTTCTGTTCAGAAGATGAGGTATTTATTTTGCAAAGATTATTATTATTTTTCTTGTATCAGGTGGTGAGTAGTTTAGTTGACTATTAGTTCCCTATTTGATTTTACTGGTCTAATTATATGCCTGAGAATCAGATTTTTAATTCATATTATTATGACAAACAGAGAATTTGTCTCTGGAGCACACGCAATCTATACACATACATAGCTGGCTGTACATTAAATCTCTTAATTTCTTTGAAAGAGAACAGTCTTAAAGACTATGACAAGACTGTCTGCCACCCCCCACCCCCTGGATAAAAGGCTTGGCCTAGTGAGTGTTTTATTTACATTGAGTGTACTAATGAATTACATTCATAACATGTAAGGTTCCCCTATCTGTGTAAACAAATGGCAGACAGGAGCAGCTTATGCTTGTGCAGTATAAGCATTAGATGTTTGAAATCAAACATTATGCTGGGGAATTCCACCGAGTGCGTGCAGGTGCATTTTCCTTAATACATGAATTAAAAACAGCAAATACCTCAAGTGTCAGGAAACAATCAGATTTAAAAAAAAAAAAAATGTATAGCCTTTTTGACGGAACAACTAGAATTTCTTGTAATTTGCGTTTCTGAATAGGAAAGAATATCTCGTTAAATATTTGGCAGAAACACCCAGAAAGCCTATCAGAGCAGCTGATTGGGAACAATTGGCTGAGTTTATCTTCCTTATCGTCCTGCTTCACTTGTTATGACTGTTAAAGGTGGTGTGGAGGCATCAACATTGGTGCAGAAGCACAAACTGCCTTCTTGTGGAAAAGCGATTTACACAACAATACCAGCCCCGGCAGCCTCTGAATACAGCCTTGCAGCCTCCCACAGAGCACCAGGGCTAACGACGCAGAGCTTCAGCAGATTAAAAATGCGCCATTATTTGCTTCAGCCGAATGGTAAGACATTCTGTTCACATGCCTGCCACTTGAGGGGGGGGGGTGCATTAATGTGCACATAGCAACAGAGCAGGCAAAATGCTTACGACTGTTTAATGCATCAGCATAACAATCCCGAGGTGTACAATGCTTTGCGTAGTCTTTGAGGCTGCAGAGCTGTCCATGACCCTGACATGTGCTGTGAGGCTGAGAGCAGACCTTTCCTAAACTTTGGATTTCCCTGGACACTCCAGGTTTTCCAGGTTTTGAGGGACTAAAGGTTGTGCTGCCCATCGGCAATTGGAGATTTCATTGTTTCCGTTCTGAAGATGTTGATAGTTGCTCCGTCAGTGCCATCTTTGGCTGCCTTGGGTACTGTTTTTGTTTCAGTGGTCCACCAATGCCCAAACGTACCCAGCAAAATATTAAAAAAAACTGTAAAACTACAAATACATGCTCATTTAGATAGATGGGTACTCCTTTATGATGTCTTGTTAAAGTGTAATGTCAGGAAATAATTTAAAATGAAATAATTAAACTAATCAAATGCATACAGATGCTTGGAAATAGGTTTAATCTCTCTTACATTATCAGTGCTTCAAAAAGTGGTTTATTTTGATTAAGTTGTTGAACAACCAATTGAAATCAAGAGTCAGATATGATGGTGATAGGAGAATCTTTCTTTTTCTCTGTACAGTTTTAAGATGGAGAATTCTGTACGCACCAACTACCCAACAATACAGTACTGTATATTCAAGACATTGCTTCAGCCTTTACTACAATGGCCTGATGTGTTACAGCGATGTGTTTAAATTAATAATACAAATTATTAAAAATCAAATTATTAAATAAAACTACAGCTGTATGTAATTGTTGGGGGGCACATGAGGATGATTTGTTAGAAACGCCTTTTAAATAATGTTGCTTTGGGTTGTATTTCCATCGTCTCGTATGCAGACAGGTGCGGATGATGGAGTGACACAACCCTTTGTGTTCATATAATTGAAGGTGTGAAGACAAACTGATGAAAAGTGCTTGAAGGCACCTTTTAAATTGGCTGAAGGTCACAGATGCCTCTAAGCCTAAATTACTTTCATAAGCAACAGAGCAAGCCCATCTAAAACAAGTTATCAGAGATCCCATGTAGGTCATTTATCTCTAACTTCAGAATTAGAACTGATAGTTATGATATTAATTTGATAGCAAAAAATAGAGAGCAGTTTATCCAGAGCTGAAGCTAAAATACAAGGTTGTCAGTTTTCATTCATCTACTTTAATTTCTTTCTCAGCACTTACTGTGAGTACCATACTATTAGAAATGATGAGAGCGATTCAAAGTTGACAGGACAAATTATGTTAGAAAATGTAATAGTAATAGATGCAGCATTCATTTTCTACATCTGAAATAGGAAATGTATATCTTTTTTTACATGGGATATGTTCCAAGATTAGAACACCCTTTGGTTAAAATTCTACATCTTTAGAATAACAGATTCCATCTTTAACCTATGTTTTTAGTTCCTTTTGACCTTTAAATGAATAAAAAATTGAAACACAACTTTGGGGACACTTTTTGAGAGAGAAAAGCAAGTTTCTTTTTGGTTTGGCTGTTGAATTTCTTAGTATGGCTGGCTTCACCCGGATTTGTTGGGGGGTAGCATTTAAAAACAGAACTAATGTCTGTGTTAGTTTAAACTGTGTGGCACTGTAGGCTAAATCAGTTTAATTTTAAACAAAATATATTTTATTAAATATACCGTGGTGCACAGCAGTATTTAAAGCGCCTCAGGCAAGCAAAATTCAGAGACACAAATAACAAAAAGACTAAAGCAGCAGACTGGTCTATGACTTTGTTGAGTCCAAAACCAAACTGATAGCAAATTAAGGTCTTGTGCTCAGCTGTTTATAGCTGGAGGTGTCTGCCCCATGTAGCTGACTAACTGATTGCCTGTGCAATGAACAAGTGCAATTCCACCACATTCTTATGCTGGTCAATCAGTCCATTGGACAGCTCCAGGGAGACAACCTTCTAGCCAATCAACTAATTAAGGGCAGCCTGTGAATCTACTGCAGCCTGGGAAAGTTTGGATTGAAGATTAACTGAATTCATTGGTATCATACAGACATAACCTTCACATTTTTCATCTTGAAGGCAATGCAACAAGGACACATCCTTATGATGATTTTCAAAGGGATTTGCCTCAGTATAAAATTACTGCTCAGTCTAGTAATTGTAGGTAAAAATATGTTCTTTCTAGTTGAACAGTTATGAAAGTAATTCAAACAGGCATGCACTAGAGCAAACAAAGCTTTGAAAGTTGCCTTGTCTGTGTCTCCAGGCACACTGCCATGCTAAATGGCTAGCCTCCACTGAAAAAATGTATCTGTTGTATTGACTAACATCTATTCCCATTCCTGTTCATTTGTGTGTTTATTAAACTGTCAGGGTTATGTATCTAAGTTACGAATGTAGTATTTTCAAATTGTAGCTATGTGCTTTACTGAGATGCCACAAAATGAGAAACAAATATATACCTATTAATTCAGAAGTATGAGAGCCCAGACAAAACCAATGTGTGTCTGTATGTATATCTTTCTTTCTCTGTGTCTGAAAGTCAAATACTACGTGAGATAGGGCATCCTTAGTGCCCCAGCTAGTAGAAGCCTCTGACCATAAGCCAGTCTGTGTCCTGTATGCTTGGAGGTTCATATTCAGGTTATACTGTAGGCTGACTATCTTTGGGAACTCTAAAGGGTGTCAATAATCGTCTGGCCAAGCGTCAATAGGACTGTGTGTGATGGAGTCGGATGGGAAATGCTCAGCTTGCTGTGACCTGTAACCCCAGGAGCTTGGGATTCTGGGAGTTGTCATTAGGTACATTAGGTATAATATAATATAGTTTAGGGAAAGAAACATAACTAACCTGTCACTTTATGTGAATATACATTGGGAGGTGTTAGAAAATCATACGTTCCAATTAAAACTGTGAATTAGTTTAGATTTTTGTCTCTCCTTAAGAGTGTAGAATATGCATTGATATAGAGTATAGAATATACATTTTCATATGTGTTCAATCACAGATTTGCAGAGGTAAAGCCAAAAGGGCAAGAGGGGTTGGAAATGCGTTTGGACTCTTTTTTTTAAGGTCTCTTACATTTATCCTGTTTAAAACAGTATGCTCTAATTCAGTGAATTCTCGAATGGGCTGTAACATTGTGTCACTTGATCAACTATGCTTAAGCAGATCCACTGTATTGTTTTTCTGCTGACTGGAATGGACAGTCAGCACACTCAATTGCCAGACTTAAGTCTCTGTTAAAGCATTTCTGTCTCTGAGACTTAAACCTTTGTGCCTTTCACACCTCCACATGCCAAATTAAGGAAACCTCTACAGACAGGCTTGGGAGCTGCTTTAGTTCCCTGTAACATGGCGCCCTGCTTTGCTGGAATGCACAAAGACACATAATTTCTCTTTGCATTTTCCTGAAAAGAAAGGGCAGACCTTGGATATAGACATGAGTTGATAAGTTGTATTTCTTTCCTGTTTTTTCAGTGGGCTTTGTTTGTGTGAACAGAGTTCCTTGACAAATACATTTAATAACTGGAGAGTTGATCGAGGTTTTGTTTATTCAGTTTTATTCGTCTTTTCAGCAAGCCTAATGCTGGTGAAATACTGATAGATATCTTTCTTGACACTCAAAATTGAACAATGCAGCTGGATGTTTTATCATTGCCAGTGACAATAAAATGGCTTAATTACTTTTTGTGTATTGGTGTGGATGAATGAGGCTTTGGGGGCGGGAGGGTGCACTGCCCAGCCAGGAATCTCTTTACTTTCATTATAAATGAGTGTCTTTGTGTACACTTTGACAGTCTATAAATAACTATCCACCTAGTGTGTACAAGCCGGGAAAGACTGAAAATAGAGACCCATGTGCTGTATTCATGGGAATTCTGATTTTGTACGTTATTTTGTTAATACACAGACACTCTCTAAGCCTAATGAAGTAAAATGGCAGTAGTAGGTGTTTCCATGACAACACGATGGTGGTCAGGGTCACCAGCAACAATAGGTGCACGAGAACAAAAGCTTTGATTACGTCGAGAGACTTGAATCTTCCTCTAGACATATGCGGCTTCGCTTTTCTTTCTTTTTTTCCCCCCAATTGCTTAATAATAGCCCGGAATATGAAGAAAGGGAAGACCTGTATTTAAACGCCAGTAGACTCCCAATTATGTTATTCGTAATTGCTTTAAATCACAGTTTCTTCAATTATTTATGATTTGCTCATGAATAATAATAACCAACATCGAGTGATAGGGCTATTACTCAGTTCATTGACCCAATGTTATAACTTCCTCGTAGAAGTGACCAACCTAAATGACAAATAGCTGCCCCTTGTTTTCAAATAATAATAATAATAATAGAAAAGTAAGGATTAGCTAACGGGTTTAGATAAATAAGTAAAATGAACTTCTATCGATTATGTAATTTGCAACTGAAGAGAATTTCCATAGAGAAATCAAGTATAAACAAAAAAACCCTCCCATTTTTGTATTACGATTATATTGCTTTTGTTTGCTTTAACATGTTCTGGAGCTCGACATCTAGTGATTAAAGAAATAAATCTGTCTACTCTTCAAATGGGTCACTGAAGACTACTCTCCTTGTGTTACACCACACCCAGAGAGCAGAGCAGAGCAGAGGAGAGCTTTCCCACCCCACCTCATTGAAACAAGTCTCTCTCCCTCTCTATCCAGGCACAGGATACAGCTGTGTAAGTGTGTTGTCTACTCAATCCATTGCATTTCCTTCCCACGCTTTCCTAGAATGAAACTATTTCAGCTTAAGTAGTGAGCAAAACTTTTCAATGGAAGCAAATTCCATAAGAGCTTTTCTCTGGGATTTGATGCTTAACCTAATGGTAAGCAGACAATGCAAATTCATGATTGTCCATAATCAAATACACCAATTGTAGTTTGTATTAATGCTTAATATGGATTTTTGTATTGAATTGTATCACTGCCCTTTTGTAATTGCTTGTGTAACCTCTCACCCTGGAAAAGGGCGTCTGCCAATAAATAATAATAATGATACACTTCACCAATAAAGCAGTGGCAATACATGAAGATATGATCATCTAAAAAGCTGCTGACTCTCAGATGAAAAGTGCCAAATTCTTAAAGATGCCAACGTTTTCCTCACTGGTGTTGGGAATTGTCTGATGTCTAATTAAGGAATAATAATGTGATTTATTTTCTGCAGCTAAGAATTTCTGATTAGCTCAGAGCCACAAGGGTCTAGGAATACAGGATCTGCTGCAATAAATACTGTGTTTTAGTAAGCAATGCAAATGAAATTGGTGAGAGAAAGTGAAATGTCTCCATATAATACACAGTATCAATATCAAACCTTGGAGTTAGGCTTTTTCTTCCAGTGCGAAATCTGCATAATGAATTGTGTGCTAATTTTAGAGGAAAATCTAACATGATGTGATCTGGGGAAAGTGGGCAATCGCTGAAGTTCCTCAGGCATTGGTTTTGAGCAAATCAATTAAGTCCTGGTCAAAGAGCATCCTTTCCAGCCACGGCCAGAGATAAGGAACCCCACAGATAGGATTGTGCGTGAAATTATTCTCGTTTATCACTTGATCCATTGGAAGGCTTAAAACATTGTGCAGGGTGATGCTACCCTATGTAACATCTGACAACAGACAACAACAAATCAAGATAGGATTTTGGCGATAATGCAGCAAGCATAGACTTGTTCTTTTGGCTACTTTTACATATAAGAGTAATCACAGGTTAAGCAATACAAATAATGGACCTCATGGGACATTTTATCTGCCCCATGTGTGTCCATCGTACAAGTCCCGCTTCCATGGAGTGAGAAGCAATTCTGAATCGTAATGTGGTGTTTTGCTCAAGAAAGTCAGCGCTTATCTCAAAGAAATGTAAAAACTTTTTAAGTTTAGATGTCTCAAGAAAATGTACTGTAGATATTTTTGATGTGGTCCCTCCCTGTGATTTGGCATATTTGCTTGTGACATGAAAGAATAATCCAGTTTCTGCCTTCAGATAAATCGCTAAAATTGCATTAATGGAATTCCATTGAATAAACTGGCATGAGGATATAAGCTGGATGTTATGCATATTAAGAAATCCCAGCAGCAATGTTTTTAAACATCTCATTTAAAAATTTCCATTTTAGACAAACCCTTATTAAATCGGGGGTAAAGTTTAATTACTCTACAAGAAATGTTGTTGACGCTGTTGGGTTAATCTCACCATATGTTTTTCTAATATCTAATTTATGATTAGTGATTTCAGAAAACTTGCAAATATTAGCTTTAAATTTTCAGCCATATGCGTCATCGGTAAAAAATAAAGAAATTAAATAAACTTTTGTGGTTGTCATATGACAAACCACAATATTAGCAATACCAAAGGAGTACTGGAATGCGTGTCGGCAGCCTTGCGGGACCCCCGAGGAGCATGTTTGTAAAATGATTCCAATAGTATCTTTCAGTTTATTCATGCTGTTTGATGTTGAGGTGCCCACACAGTCATGCCTAGTTGGTCATTTACATTTCTGGAAATAAGCTAGAGGACTAAAAACTTGAATACCCTTCTTATCAGTTCATTTGGAGGTGATAATATTTAGATATACAGTACATAGTAGACTAAGCCCCTTAGTAGAAATATTGAAATTAATTCAAAATCATTCACCATTGAGGGCTATCATTTTTGTGTATACCTAGCTCTTCATATTTGGGAAACCTGTAAACATTGAAATGAATGCATTCTCTATGTTTTGATGACAGATGATTTGAATAATTCTTCTCAGACTTGCAATGTTTAAATGTTCTAGAGCCTTTTAAGCAATCCCTGCTAATCATCATCATCATCATCATCATCATCATCATCATCATCATTATGATGCAAAATAAGTTTAATGCTTGTATCTGTCCAGCATTACAGCGAGCTTCCCTACCTGCATGTACACAAGACTTCTCAGCGTGAAATGTCTAACTCTGACCCCCTGGAATACTGCATTTAGCTTCAGAGAGCGCCTTGGAGAGAAGAGAATGCAGTGAGATAAAGATTGCTTTGGGGTCACTGTTTCTTTCCAATCCTCACTGGGGATATATTTCACACAGGCTTGAGCACTGTAACGCGATTTGATCCACAATTGGAAGCCGAAGTCCTCGGAGATTACCATTCTAAAACTACCTACAAAATATTTGGTCTGTCTTTCAGTGCTTCCGCAGTGCACATTTTTCATGGAAATGACATGCATATCCATATCGCTGCAGGGCACACATTAAAGGGGGTGAAGATGTTTTTCGACAAGATCAGATCAGTTATTTTCAGCACCGCTTGCAAAGTTGGCTAAATTCTGTGCCTAGACGAATTTCAGATTAGGATTGTAATTTATTATTAATATACAAAGTCTTCAATTTAAACTGTACTTCTGGATGCATCAACTTCTTTTTAAAAATGTTGTTGAACCGTAGTTCAGACGTAATCCAGAAATATCCTTTGTCTCTGTTACACCTGGGTTCTCATAGAGATCAGGCTGTGTAGGAGGGCTTTGTTTAATCTATATTTAAAAGCCAAGTCTCCTGATAACAGTTACCCTAGAGATAGTCTGTAGAGCAGCTTCTATTGCAGGGAAAACTATAACACAGACGAAAGCACATTCATCTCTACCAGGTCTCTAAATAATTAATACAGGTTGAAAGGAACTATAAACTAGCTTTGTTTTTTGTCATTCTAACCATAAGCGAGAATTTTTTCCATCAGTAAGAGAATCTGTAAAACCCTCCTTTTATGTGCTGTACCATATCTTCTTGAATACACCATGGCAGCCTGGGACTAACCGCTCATGCATTTGAAAACATAGCCCTTATTATACATGTATTTATTATAAATAGCACTTATATAGTCTTATTTATTTAAAGTAAAGGTTGCATACTAAATCACAATATTGTATTACTGTCATAATACCTCTAAGTTTATGAATAAATATAGCACACAAGTATTCATATCTCATAGTTGTGATTAAGGATGGAATATAAAAAAATGCTTTTAACACATGCATTTTATTGGGAGTTATGAACTGTTTTACATAGAATATTATTTTGTTGTTAATTTCAGTTAAACCTTTGAATAAATGTCATGATGAAATAAATCTCTGTAGATATGTATAGTTCTGCTCCAATATAATGGAATAACAGGTAAACTTGCTTTAATATTTATATCTGAAATGATAGACTTTACTGAAGATGACAACAAATGTAATTTGGTGTAAATAAAAATCAACTAAATATATGGCTAAACAATATTACACTTGACTGAATTAACACCATATGTGAAACTTCAGCTTTTATAAACCTGATAGTAATAGATGTTTTTTATAACTGAACTAAGTGCTTAAACCCACATAACAAAACTTCATACAAATTGTAAATAAGCATCAATTAATTATCTTTGCTTAGTATGTCTCTATATTGATGGCACATTTCACTTTTTAAGTTATAATAATTTGTATCACCAGATTGATTGCAAGTTGACACATTTGATGAATGTGCAGTCAAAAAAAAATTAAAAGTATTTTAGACCAGTAAAATATTACCTAGAGAATCATAGAAGATCGTCAATAAAAGGGCCTGAGTGAGAAAATGTGTTTAGTATAAACACAATGTGTTATGCAGTTCTATTTAGTGAAAGATTTTATCCAACCAAAACAAATCCTTTAGGAAGGGTCAACATCCGCTTTGTATGTGACTGTTTGTTAAGCATAGTCATGTAGTGGTCCTGGATCAGTAATTTTCAGTTTGAACATGCAGATGCAATACATCATGACCACCACTGTAATAACATCATATTCTCTGTAATAAATAGCATGTGGATATTATTTGTGTTCTATATCAGTAATTTGTCAGCACCTTATATTTGTCAAATTTAATTTAATTAGAAGTGCATAACAAAAGTATTAATGTCAATTATATTAATAGTTGTATGATACGGCAACAGGAGTGAAAGAGCTTATTTTTTAATGTGTGTCTGTATATATAAAGATTTGTTTAGCCATGTGAATCGGAATCTTCCTATCGGCTTGTGGGATACTTAATAATGTCCATCTGGAAAAATGAAGCAATTTTATATTATTCAAATTGTCAGCATAACCCACCCACGCAGGGAAAGGCTTATTGTCCATGAGTGGTTTGGAGCTCTACTTTATGTGATATTTCATGATATAAATAGCATAGCTTAGATATTGTAACTTAAAAGGTATGTTAGATGTAGTTATTTTTATATTTCTTGAACTTATATATTTAAAAAATAGGATACAATCGGATTTCATCCTGTGTGGATTGAAATAAACAAATATTTAAGTACAATAAATGTTGCCACCCCCAGACAGACCATTATTTGTATTATATGAAAACCTGTTTGAAGCAATCTTTCCAACAAGGATTGATTCATATTTTATTGATATCACAATGTCCTTTGTGCATCTTCTAGGTGCCTGACTTAATGACACATATATGGTAATGGTTACCCCAGGTAATGTCACTGTACACTGACCGTGTGGCAAAACATGCAGGAAACGGACAATCAGTATATGTGGTGAACAAAGTGACGCTTATGATCGGAAGAACATCAAACGTACTGTCCTGGTGCCCTTCATAGAACTTAGGGACAAACGGTTTCCTAAATGTAAGATATTTTATCCAAAAACATGGTGCCTGCAGTCAAAAAGCCCTAGCTTGGTTGCAAACTCTTTCCAGCACAAGATGACCTGAAGCTCATATTTTAGTCTATGAACAAATGTTTAAGGGAGCACACAATCATGCCAAAAATTCCAGATGGTGTGGCCAAATGTCCAGACCACTATATGTGGTGTGATCTGAACCTGCAGGAGTTCTGTGTGGTGTGGTCGAGCATCCCTCCTGAGAAGTTGATAAGCCTATTAAGAGGCCACAGGAAGCACCTCCTCCATGTTATCAAAGCCAAGGAAGCATTTAGAGAATATGCAATAAATCTGAATATTGTGTAATTAGAAATACATGAAACATTTGTGACAGATATGTATTTAATGCATGAAGTAGATGGTTATACAGTTTGTCTCTAGATTACATGGATTTTGAACCATTTTCCAAGACACACTCCTGAGAGCACAGTCCAAATGAACAATACAATGGTCACTACACAGAAAGTGTGACCTTTAGGTGTGAGGAATTACACACTTATGGGGACCCAGGGATATAATGATATAATTGCAATGGGGCTATTCAACGGGTATAGTAACCTCACTTAACATTCCTGGGACATATTGTAAAGAAACATGCAAAAGAGAAGTGATGTCACTTGTATAACTGAAGTCACGCAACCTATAGTAGGTCAAAAATGGGTTCAATTCAGAATTTTTGTCACCCTATTTTCCTTAAAACTTTTTCTTTCAAAGGCACTTTACCTATTGACAGTGGGGAAGGTAAATGAGTCCTTTTTGACACTGAACACTTCTTGACATTTTACAAATGAGCAGAGGACCCCCCCAGGGATATGGGACTTATTCAGATTTACCAGCTGCTAAACTTAGTGATGTGTGCAGTCACATTAAAAATGTATTAACTTCCAGAGAAAGAAGGACCTTGGGAAATGTGGCATTCACTTACTCTCCCCTTCTCTCTTTATCTGATCTTCATAATTCTTCCGGTTGTCATGAGAGGATTTCTTGCTGTAAATGCAAAATGACTATTTAAAATCCGTTGTGCTCACTTGTAAATGAACATAAGTGAAAACTGCTGGAATTGTATATCAAAATGAGTTACTAAAACACCCGCACAGAGCGCTAATTCGGAAATGAAACACCCATGGGCAACAGATTTCAATAAGTATTTGAATGTAGATTTGAAAGATATTTTTATTCATAAATGTATTAACAGAGCACTTCCTCTGATGCTGTTTCAGCCACATTGGTGCCTCTCACAGCAGGCCATACTGTAACTTTTATTACTGGTAAGCAAAACGCACCAGCACCCCCTCAACACTGACGCACACAGTTCCAGTTTCTTACTTGTCAATGAACACTTTCAGTTTTATTTGTGGGCCACTTTAATGTTCACAACTACTTATTCACACATAGCACAACAAGCCCTTGCAGTGTTAATAACAGGGGAACGTGCAAGCATTTGTGTTAAAATGGAGGAATTGAGTGAGACGTATGTCAATTACTTTTTTAATCATTATTATTACATATTACTATTGTTTAAATTGCCAGATTTCAATGCCATTTACATTGACTGCCTTCATTTTGATATTCTCTATTTTACTCTTCTAGTTGTTAGGACCGAGAAGTGGGGGGTGTAGAAAATTAACGTGAAGATATGGTATAATAGTGATGATGAATTATTATGTTTGAATTGCGTTTTTTAGCGTTAATCAGGACCTTCACCCATAGGAGCAGGAAAGCAGTGTGCTTATCAGAAACTGTTCACTGGTGAATGAAAAACGAGGACTTCAGGTTTGATTGCTTAATATTATGGATATCATTTGTAAATACTAATAGGCTAGTTCAATAATAATAATGGGGTTTTGGTTTTCAGAAACTAAAATGACACCCTAAGTACCCAATTATAAACCAGCTCTTATACTTGCATAATATTAGTTATGATTATCTTGCAATATTTTGTAAACCACACTTTTGCCAAAACTCTGTAGACTATATTTCTTTTCATACTCCAGTTAATATAACCTTATTTAAGAATGCTAATTTATCAGGTGTAAAGAGGTACAATTTCTTATTCTTCATTAAATGGAAGCACCACAGCCTTTATCTTCTACAATTATTTGACCACATTCCACTTTGGAATACTTAGGGTTTCACGACTAACTGGATGTAAACCAGATGAGCTATGTGAAGCTGATGAAATGTAGCATTACGTAGTGTTTGAATTGAATCCTTTTTTCCTGGCTTATTTTTCCTTAGATTTCAAAGTAATTTAAACTAGTTTTACAGGCAGGTTTAATGTTACCAACATAAAGGTCAACACAGACAAGGGGAGGGAATGAGTTGCAAATATCGACTTTTGTTGTGCATTTTTAACATTTACTTTAAAGATCTCTAGGTTTCGTTTAGTGTAACTAGAAAATAGAAAATAAAACAAGGCTTTAACCGTGGTAAGCTTCCCAAGAGATTGCATTTGTGTGAATGGTTGTATTGTCCTCAGTTATGTTTTCATAACTCCTATGTATTCAATTGTATTCAGTTTACTAACAGAAGAAATTATCTGTCTAGCAGGCTACTACATTTGTGCAGGAACCAGTGAACTGTAAATGGCAATGAAGCTGACTGTGCAACACAGCAATAAGCTGGTTTTTGCTCATGTTTGTTCTTTTGTTCATTATTCATTCTGGAGACTGGAGCTGAAAGATGAAGATAAAGGATGTAGCTACTAATGGGATTTTCCTTGAGAAGTTTCTTAGTAACATGCTGGTGAGGCTGATAGCTTCTCTGATCCTTCTGCAGCTACTCACAATTAAATGCCTGTCCCATTGGCAGAAATTGAAGTTTAAACACTCCATGAAGAATATTTCTTTTTAATTAGGAATCCATTTTGTTCTTTAAATTTAATTACAAATGGTGCAATGGGATGGTGCTTGAAAATTGGCTTACACTGTCTGTTATTGGAAATTAGGGAAAATTGATACAATGATCTGTTTGTATAAGTCTGTGTCAAATACATCCACACTTACACAGGATTGTTTATCCCAATAATTGAGGAGTGGAAAAAAGCTCTTGGGTCTTTGTCTAGACTTTGATGTTGCAATGAAACCTATCGTCTAAGGTTCATTGTATGTTTGTGCCATTATTAATGCATAAAGTAAATCAAGTTAAAATATATATATTTTTTGCTTTGGACTTCCTTTAGCTGGGAGTATAAAATAGCAGCTTTACCACTAGTACAGGAAGACTACAGTAGAGTAACCTTGGTCTTGAACACGCTGTCTTAAAACAGTATAATTCTGCAGCCCTGACCACTGCTACTACAGTTATATGATGGAATACATAGATGAATGCATTTCTCAACCTTGGATTTCTTTACTTTATCTTATTAACATTATTTCACAATCACGATTTGGGAAATTGTCACATTTGCCAATTCCTACAGCTTGGAAGACATTTAAAAAATCCTCATGCAGCAGAAAGATTTCATAGATATTATTAATTGAATCATAATAGTCTACTCTCAATAAATTATATAGCAATGTTTTATGTCTTTAGTATTCGATAAATTAATGCATTCATACTTTTAATTAAAATAGGGGTAATTGTATTATTTCAGATGTGCATAATCCTGACATATGACATACCCGTTGTGTAGCACTCACTGGTTATTTGGATTAAAACAATAATTCCAGGAACCCTTTCCAATCAGAGAACCATGAGATAGATCGGTGTATTTTGTTTACTGGGAACTGCTGGGTAACTAACTCTCTGTATGATAACTGGTAGTAAAAAGATGAGAATCCTATGAATTTCAAATGGGAACATTAAGAGATCTTGCTGTGAATTATTCATGCTCAGTTGGTGACATCTTCAGTATTGGGACACATGTTTACAAAGAAAATATATATGACTACAGTCTTAAAGGAAGTGGGAGGTAGAAGTGGGTAATACACACATATATGGCAGTTTGTTTGTTTTACTACAGATGAATTATTTATTTCTCACTGTTTTCAGTCCCTTGGTCTCTATTTGTTTTTAGACAGGCAGGTAAAGGCTTCTGGCAGCTGTCCACAGATCAGAGTTGAGAACAGGCACAGTTGCCTAAGCACACCTACTTACATAGATCCCTGCTGTTTTCACAGAATTACAGCTTTTTGTTTTATATAATATATATATATATATATATATATATATATATATATATATATATATTGTTTTTGCGGGAAGGGAACATTTAACACCTAGTTATTTCTCTTATTAGTTCCCTTACCAAGTATATCTGCAGCACATGGGGTTTATAGAGTTTGGTTTACTTTGTGTTTCTTGTCCCCAATTCATATTCCTGTCCAAGTAATTATAGATATTGCAGAGGTTTCTTCTGCTTTAAAATACTCAAGTCATAGGGGTAACCAGAAAAAAGCATGTAGTGTCCCTTTCTGAATTATTGACATTACACCCTCATCATCCGACACCAAAGTGGTTATAAATCCCACATAACACATGTATTGCCAAAACAACAACAGTTTTTGATCATCTTTAGAACTTTCTTTCCAGGGGGCAAATATTTGTCACATTAGTGTACTTCTGTGATCATCGGTCATGCAGCAGGAAAAGTTACGTCAATTAGTTTTTTGGAGAGAGGAGGAGAGTGGTATGGATTTTCCTCCAGTCAATTGCCATTTCATAACTGTCAAAACCGGTTATGCAATGCAGTGCGTGTCTGGGTATTTTGAGGCCGTTTCGTTGCAGTGATAAATTAACATTTTACATGGATCTGCTGTTCTGCCACAATGGACATGCAGCGAAAACAAGATTAATGGAAATAGAAATATACTGCACTGGATATTGCATAAGAGTTATTCAGTACCAATTCCAAGCCATCTTGGTGTGCAGCTAGTGAGGTACATACTATTGTCTTGCCTCTAGGTATTTGTCTAATCCAGTACAAAAGCAGAGCATATCATATTCCTACTGACACAGTGTGGCAGTTTTTCTGTAAGACTCTGATAGAATAGAATGTATTCTTCTCTATTCCAGTGATCACTCAAACGCAGAAACACGATTAGGAAATGTGCTGCATGGATTATAAACTCTCCAGCTAAAAATATCCATAATGCATTGCTTTATTTTATTTTTTTTTGGTATCTTGGTATGGTTAGACAATGGTGTTCTTAGTTCTTCCATGTTTTTAGCTACAGGATCTTGACTTGGTCCTCAGAATTACATTGAAGATCTAAAATTCATCAACTGAGAAGCGAGATTAATATTTTTGTGATTTTGAAGGAAAAGCTTCAAAGCAGGAGGAATAAAGAAGGACTAAAATATTATAATTTGAGGTTGGAAGATTGCAATACATATGTGTATTTACACTATTAGCAGCTTTTTGAACTCCTTTTCAGCACCTCCTTGTAGTCCTGGTTGTGTGCACCTCAATTTGTACTACCCTTGGATCATCCTATGTAAAATAAAATCCCTTAGTCCTCAACTAGTGGTAATTTGGGTCTGTAAAACCTGCACTTGGTCCAACTTTACTTAAGCTGCTAAATTAGCATTTTAAATGTTTCAGCTTTTCTACCACTTTACCCAGTTCTACAAAGAGTATTGAAATAGTAACCCCAATGCCAACCCCAGCCATCAACACTAATACTTCAACCTAAGCCCAAAACAAATCTACACCCAATTAAGTCAGTTGAAAAGTAACCCTAAATGTAATATAAACCTACATTTAATAGGACAGGACCAAAAAGGAAGTCTTATTCGATCATTTAACTTAATTTGAACACAACATTAAGCTATATTACTGAAAATAATACTCTCGACACAACCGAAATGTGGCCATTAGACCATTACTACCTCCATCTATATCCTGTATTAAAACTTGGTCAGATTTGATTTTCATACTGAACTGAGATTGTGGTGTGGAGAGATCTTACACATCATTTTATCATGTTACCTGCCCTAAATTAAAACTTGAAATTGTAAAATGTACTTATTTTAGTTGTGCCCTGGATTTTTGGAAGAGAGACACATGGGGAAGACATTTATGTAATGTGTCTTTGGGTTGAAACAGTTTGTGAAGCACTGTTCAAAATAACACCTTTAATTTGGTAGCTGCAGATATTGGAAAGGAAATCCACAGGCATATGCTTTACAAACCAATGTGACCTGGTTATTTCTTGCCTGAAAGGATTTCTTTGAAACCTAACATCCTGAAATCTTATATAATTCAAATGTTCTAGTCTGTGCTCTGTATGCATGTGTTTCCAAGCTTTGAGAAGTTTAGTGTTGCAGAGGAGTGTAGTGATGGAAGTGCAGGTTTATTATATACAGTGAGTAAGTGGACAAAACAAATATATAAAACCCTAGCTCCTAAACATACAACAGATCTCTAACTAAACAAGTAACTAATAAAAACACTATCCGCCAGTCCAAATCCGTATTCAAGTACCATCAATTGATTTTCTATTCTCACTCACTCTCTCTCTCTGCTCCAACTCAGTCTCTCCTGCTCCCTCTCCACCAAACAAAGGATGCTGACTCCCTGTTTATAAGCAGGAGATGGCCAAAGGGGGGAGAATGTTATTAATGATTTATTGGTCCATAAAATATAGCATTTATGATTTTAAATAATAAATGAAATCTTAACTAGTAATTTTCACATTGGATTTACGTGACATTGAAATTAAACAAGTAGACAAATGTCAAATGAGGTTCATACGTCTTGGCCCAAAACAAATAAGGTACTTTTATCAGGTGTGTCTTGCTTTCTACAGAGGCATGTGTATGTAATAAAACCAATGATAGCTTACACACCATTCAGATAGGTAAACCACAAATGTCTCAGTCTTCCAGAAGGTGTTATGTTGGTGCCATAGTAAGCTGTGAAATCATTGAGTAGACAATGATGATCACAGGACTTTTAAAGGGAACCATTTCAGCGATGTACAAGTCATACTTTGTGGATAGTATAGCCACAGCCAGGAGGAGGAACACTGGACGATAATCACTCCTATAGCGCAGAGGTCAGCATTTATCAGTAAGTACCATGAGAGCCAGCAGACAATCGTCTGTGCTGCAACTGACTCGCACCTTCAATCAGGAATGGGAGAGTGGCATTTCCCCTCTGAAACCTTGCTAAAGGCACTATAATCCATGGCTTTGCTGTCATGCACTTCTGCAGAAACCACTTGTCTCTGCTAAGAACAAAATAGTCACCTTTTCTGGACACCGCACTTACCAGACCATAGTCCACTATCTTCAGCCCTCAGGAAGCTGCTCTACAGATGAGAAGATATGGGTAGAATGGACTTTCATTCCCTCCAACATCTTGTGGAAAGTAATGCTACAGTATGCCTGAGCTTACATTAGGATGCATGGTGGCCTGACATGATAGGAAGGAAATTCCAGAGGGTGAAAAACGTGCCTGTCACTGCTTACCTTTTATTCGGTAGTTAGTTTTTGCTATTACATGACTGTCTATGTCCATTATAGAACTGTATTCACTTTGAAGAACAACTGAGAAAATACTGAAGCAGTGGATTCAAAATACCCAAGCAGAAAACAATGATTTTCTTTCAGTAGCTCTGTTCTGACAAATACACAGCTCCCAGTTATGGTGATTATTAGTTAGAAATGTGATCTCTACTTATTAATGTTTTGTGGGATACTAATCAACATTTTAAAGTCAATCCTCTGTATCTGTGACACAAAAATGCCTTTAAACCCAAACAACATCTGCACATTTTCTCAAAAGTGGATTAGCTATTTTCCTTGATTTAAAACATTGTGCTTTCAATATCCCTCATGCATGTCACGCAAGTGTTGGTAATCACATTGCTAATGGAGAAACTCTGGGTCTCTGAACGGTGAAGAAATGACAGTAGGATTATTGTCAGTTTAGGGTCCTAAATTCTTAAGACTACTGTCTTCTGCTCCTATGAAAGTTATAGTAATAAAGCAAGATGAAAGCACTATCCATTTTGTTGGTATAATGTTCCATTTATGAGATGAAGGTCACTGGGTTTATATTATAAAGTATGAAAAATAAGATGTCCTTTATTAGCAGAGTAGGCTGTACTTACTGTACTTAATGAGAGAGTGTGTAAGGCTGATTTATTCTTCAGGATGCCCTGGACCGCAGATATTTTAAACCATTAGCTTGCTGTCTTCTGATCTTATGCATCTTACTGTCACATTTCAATAAAGAAAACAAAAATACATGTATACGAAATACTTTACATCTTATTTATTCTTGCCGACATAGGTTAGCAAAAATACAGTGGCATACAAGCAGTTACAAAATCCTTTTCTTTGTATGTGTAGCCCAGAATGTGTTGGCTGCATGGAAATCTGTCTTGATTGTTTCTTTCGGCAGATCAAAGATTTTTCAATTCTTATTGCATCTGTGAGCATATTCATCATCTTAGGGGAAGAACTACTGTTGCAAGAATCAGAATTTGTTATTCAAATTCTTCAATATTTCAGTAAAAATTATATTTTTGAGTGCTCATTTTTACAGTTTATGTTCTTTGTCTTGTGTTGCGAGAACTCAAATAAAGTTGCAGCATAAATAAAGACAGTAGGTTGCATTACTTGATACTATTTTTGCCACTGAAGGCAAGGAAGAAAAAAAAAAAATTTCTTGAAATCTACCCTTCTATGCTGTACCAATGTTTGATCTTTGAGTATGTCAGTAGAGTTTGAATTTGCAACTGAATCTGAAGATCGCAGTGGTTGTGTCTGGGAGACATGCACGTGTTCTACAGGATACAATAATACATTTAAAAAGATGTTCAATTGTTTCATAGTTATTTTTTCCTTTTATAATGTCACAGACATTCCTCAAATGGCTGCTTCCAAGCAATGTGGTTCTGTTCACTCAGTCAGTACAAACTGCACGGCATTCTTGTAGAGAGGGCTGGTGCCGCTTGCGGTGCTCACGCTGTGGGCTCCTATTATGCGACAAGGTGAGGAATCCCTGACTAACTTCTAGCTGACCCAATCTCTACAGCTCTCTGTCACCCCATGGGGAATCTCAGTCATAGCTGGCTAAGATGACGAGATTCATACTAGCGGTGTGCAGACTATAGAGCTCAATCTTGCTCCAAGCAGGGTCTTTTACCAGTAAAATCTCTTGGGAGTCCCAGTGTTCATATTATTCACATCACATATTCGATTGTGGTGTTGGATAATGTAAAGGATGGCACAGAAATGATCCCCCAACTCCTATTTTGTTAATGCTATGTATGGTAAAAGTGTAACGTCGTCTTTCCAGTTCTGCTATTGTCAGATTGTAATCTATACAATTCAGTATGATTTTGAGAGAGCATTTGTTTTTGTTTTTCTTATAATCATTGGCACAATCAGTGTAAGGGTGACCTACTGATCCAATATCTGAAACTGCTTTTAGAAATCTATTCGCATTAAAAAAAAAAAAAAATGGTTCCATCATAAGTTAAAATTCAAATCTTTGTAGAAGTATTTTAATACATGATTGGGTTCATTTAATTTACTGTACCAGTGCCTTTAATCACTTTAAGATGACAAGATGTTTTAGAAAAGTGATCATTAAAATAAAAAACAAACAAAAGAACAAAACAATTTTGATGTGGGAAATGCTAATGTACATTCTGTGTAAGCAACCACAGACTATCTTGACCAGAACAACGGCCTGGAAGGGAACAGGGGACATGACAATTGACCTTTCCATGTAAGAGAAATGTACTGGGTATGGGGAATACAGAGATGATTAGGTTTTAATGACTTGCATTGGATTCACAAAAGCCCAGTCTCCTAGTCTCTAATGAATGCTAAATAATAGGGGCATAATGGGGACTCAGGTGTTTTGGTCGCTTCCCTCTTGGTCCCTCACTGTGTCTAATTGGTGGCAGCTGTTGACCAGGGTGGTTGGGAAGTATGGAGTTCAGGAGACTGGCTGTCCCTGATCCCCAGGGCACGTGGACCCCTCTGTTAGGGCATAACCACAGAATAACAACAAAGGTCAGGTTTATTGTTATAACTAATTGCGAAGATGACACCCCTTTATGCACCAGTGTGAATGAATCCACCTTGCGCTTGTGTCTCATGTATGAAAGCTGAAGTGAAAGATGTTCCCCCTAATGTTTCTTTGTTTTTCACACAATTTTTCATATGCTTCCGCCTCCCACTGGGGTTATGTTCTATATTCCCTGTTTTGTTTTGTTTTGCTTTTAATTGTATTTTTATTACTATAAAAATGAATTTCATACTAAGGTACAATTCCCAAATATTTCTTTTTTAAAAAAAAAGCTTGATTTAACCGTGGCATTTTTCTTCTAGGATTTGAGTATTAGAACTTTACTTGGTGCACAACACTGATGTTTGGTGACAACCACATCCCTCTTCAGCAAGAAATAAAACTTTTTAATGTTTTGTTTAAAGCTGCACTGCACAATGCTGAGGTACAAAATGTGTGCCATTTTCCATTAGTATTGTTGAAGGCAGCATGGGAAACGAAACACCTTTTGAGATGATCTTTCATGTGTCTCTACATTTTTGTCAGTGAATCTGCGGATTATATTTCTTCTTATAAAAAATAAATAACAAATGCATTCATGGCCTTCGAGTCACCTAACTTAACCAAAATCAAGAGTCAAACGTCTTATTACTGGTGTTGTTTTGGTATGGTATATGGTACATCTGAGAAGGAGCTGCAAATATGTATCTGGTTCCTCTGCTTTGCTTCATATGACAGATAAAGATGTTTGTTAAAGATATGCAAACAGGCTTGAAGCAGCAGCAATTTGTTTTTTCAAGAAATTAATTTGAACTATATATATCTTTCCTTTGAGGCTCAATGTGTTGACACATTTTTTCACTTGAACTTTTTCAATATAAGCAATACATTAATGTATGTATGTAAACAATATTAGAATACATTCTACATTTCAATGAATAATGACACGTATATTTGGATATGAATAATCAAATTGGTACTGTGTAAGGTTTCAGCACACAATTAAAACTAAAAAGTCCTTTATTCAGAAATTTTGAATGATGTATCTTAGTTCAGTAGCACAATAGGATGATGTAGAAATAAAAGAGTTGCTGTGACAGTAATTGTTTAGAAAAAGGACACAACGAATACATTTTGAGCTGTGAAAAGGTTACATTGCCTGTTTATGCAATACTAATTTTAGTAAGCGGTCTCATTCCTAATGAGTGTTTAAATCTAATGATAATGTTCTGGCTGGAAGTTTGCATGTTCTTTTAACATCCCAATGTAATGCACAGTCTTCTGATTGCAGAGCTCTAAAACCCTTTTCTATTTATTCTCTTCTAGCTGGCAGCGTTAGAGAGGCAGATTTTTGATTTCCTCGGTTACCAATGGGCACCCATTCTTGGAAACTTTCTTCACATAATAGTCGTCATTCTGGGCCTCTTTGGAACCATTCAGTACCGGCCAAAATACATTGTTGTGGTAAGTATGTTCTGTTGTGCAGAGTGTTTATCCTGTAACAGTCTGTATACATTGTGTGCTATCAGGATGTCGGTGTGATGTCATGTCTTTGTGGCAGTGAGTCTCCTCAGGTAGGGGTCGGCAATCAAATTGTCTGCCGCCAACCACAAAATGTTGAGTTACTTGTGTTGATTTTTTCTCTCTAGTTTTCCCTGGAGAATATCTAAAGATGGGAATGGCAGTGAGGTTCATTCAGGTCATATTCCTGCCTTCTCACTGTTGTGGAAAATAAAGGAGTATTAGTGTTCAGTTCAGGCCTAGGTTTGATAAGCTCAGTATTTAGATGCACTGGTACTCTTATGGTACCTTCTGATACAATGCTTGAAAATATATTTAAATAAAACAGTGTTAAGAACATTCTCTAATCAACATACATCCTAAAAAGCACAAACATGGAAACACCTTTTTGAGAGGCATACACTAGCGACTGGAGCAATGTTTATACAGTCGCCAATCCTCTGTCTGCAGGTAAAGGAATAATCTCAAACCTAATTGCTTGCCATTTAAAATGTGTACAGTGACTGTAATGAAATGCAACAATGTGCACAGTTCAAATACTTTATAGAGGCTATTTTTGTCTCCTTTTAAACATCAATCATTGCATTTGTGTAGTCAGCTCATGAATTTGACTAATCTGAGTGAGTGGGTCACATTTGGATGATCCTTGATATATTAATAACATTGAATATTTAGATAAAAACTATAATACTGAATTTCTGTTATTCCCAGTACGTGTGTAAGTGTGTATTCTAATTCTGGCTTCAGGTGTGCCATAATCTTTATGCTCATCACATAGGGTGACTCCACATGCATGATTTCAACGTATCTTTTAAGTATCAAACATTTATATTGTCCAATGACACATTCCTTATAGGACTATTGAGAATGCGATTTGCCCTTTGAGAAGTCATTCTGCTTTCCAACAGAATGTGTGTCTGCTCAGGCTGACATATATACATTTATTGGGGAGTGCAGAGGGATCATTGGGTCACTCTGCTATATATGGTTCATTTTGTAATGTGCATTTGGACATTTCACATTTCTACAAATATTAGCGATGATTTGCTTAATAAATCAAACGGTAAATCCTACCTCTTTGAACACTATCCATTTAAATTAAATTAAATATTAGCGGAGACATATAGGTGAGATTTTAACCTCATGGTTATTAAGACTGCAGTGAGCTGTGAAATGCATAAAAACGACTTTAGTGAGTTGTTAAATGCATATAGAATGCAGAATTATCATATCTTTCTTTGATAATCCAATAATTTGTTACAGAAATACAAGTGTGATACAGTACACCTGTTGATCATCTTTTGTCAATGTTCTCCAAATTTAATATATTTCAAGTATAAGAATCTAATGTAATTATATATTGACCACATTGTTAAAACCTGTACAATTCTGCTTAAAGTCACAGCAGTTATTTTGAACAAAGTTCTAAACCTATTTTTTCTTTGTTACCTTATGATGACTTGAATGTGTAGAATGACGTATTTGAATTTTCATTACTGTACTTTACTTTTTTTCATTACTGGCACAGTACTGTATTGGAGCAGCACATATAGATTATCTCAAGGTCATGAGAATTGGAGCATCATAAAAAAGAGCCAATATCCACTGTCAGCAGTTCACACGGGCTCTTTTTTTTATTACTCCCTTAGTTTAATTTGTTAAATGCAGTCTTTCACTCTTATAACCTTGCTTTACTCTATAAATCCACATTTGGAGTTCCCATAAGCATTTAATATGACTAGAATATGCTTTCCTTCCAACAGAGTGGAATTACAGGACTTTATTTTCTAATCAAGGCTTTTCAGAAAACAAATATGTTAATACCGGTAATGTGTTTTCTTTTATTTTCACATTTAATACATGTTCCTGTTTGCAGCTCTAATTTATGGCTTGCTTTGGGCAATGTGTGTGCCAATCAACATTCTCACCTTCTTGGTTTTAATGCATGTTTAGTCAACAACAGACACCTTTTAATGAAATATTTGATGTTAAAAGATACCTTGGCTTCAATCCATACCTTATATTGAAAATGCTGTTTGATCTTTGTTTATAAGTTTGCAATTCACAACAACATTGCCTATGTTTATTCACCTGAAGTTTAGACACTTTACTTCTTGTTTAAATATGACAATTAAGTCAGACTAGACCCCTGGTTAATGCAGAAATACTTTATTTGAAGTACACAACATTATTTTTTGTATACTTTTTAGTTTTCTATAGATATTTGAAAGAATGTTATGACAGGTTAAAATTCCAATTCATAATAATATGAATTACTGAGTATCATTGAGGTTTCTACAAATATAGGTATATAGGTAACTGATGTGTTATGTTGCTTAGAGTTTAAAACCACACTAATCAAATCATTGGAAAACAGATGCCAGACAGTTCAGATACATGTTCGAATAATACGACTCATTATCCCCGTGGGTTAGTGCTTATAGAGTTGTGCTGCAGTGTGTCAGCACTGTGTTTTGTTCATCACAATCAAGTTTGTTTTCAAATAATTTTGTCATGACAACTTTCAGTTCCATCAGGGAGAAGATAAGCTTAGTTTGCTTAATAAATTATATTCATATGAAAGACTGCAGGGATATTAACCACAGCAGTATGTTTGTTATGTAATCTTCCTTGAAATTAGCCTTTTAAACTGCTGAAACATGTGGCTGAAACTGAAATAGTTCCTAATTGGCTAATTATGTTATTTTTAATACATTTATGTGTAGTTTGCAGCTCTTACAAAAATATAATAGTGCTCATTGAAGCTAATTTAAGGTCAAGAAAACATAAAATGTTATTAGTTAAACATCTACAGGGTAAGGTAGCTATAACTGTTGTAGGCAATTCATAATTTAACAATGCATTTTGTATAATAATGGTACAACTAATCCTTATTGTTTGTGGTTTACTTTAAACCCAAAAGAGCAGTTGAAAAGGACTGAAGGAATAGAGTAGTTTCATATTATTCAATGAGTGTAGGCTGTAGGTTCATAATCTTGAAGGGTGCTGATTTATAGCAAAATACACCTGAATATTTTATAATTTTATGAGGGTAATGGTTAATGGTATTAGACATTAATAATTCTTACTTACAATAATATTTACCAACATAACCTGTATGTACCATAAAGGTAATGTGGTTTAAGTGGGGGAAGAACATAAACTGAGGTAATCAAATAGGTCAAACAAAATCTTAATAGGTTAATCAACTTTAATTTGTAATTAACTATTAAAGGCTAAATTAAAATGGTACCATCTTATGTCCTTGTGAATTAGCCTACAGCTGTTGAGTTTCCTGAAAGACTTGTTCCATCTGTGCTTTCTATGAATTTTCCAGTTCAGCCCTTGTCATTTTTAAACATATGGCTACTACTATAGGCAGTTAATTGCTGACAATTATCTTTGCGAACAGGAAGTTCTTTAAAGGGACATCAATTAATTTTAAACCTTAAAAGTTCTGTTGTATTTCTGTCCAGTTACTGTTACAGGATAGACTTAAATAGCTGGTATTAGATATCCATATGAGATGAACTGGACACTTTTAGTTGTAATAAAAAGATGATGGGAATTGGAGAAAATAAAAAAAATACGCTTAGCACCATACAAGTACATCAAACTTTTATTAATCAAAAATAGGTGAAATATTTATTAAAGAAATCGCAGTATTCTCCAGAATGTATTTCTCAAAACTAAGCTGAAAAAATACCCAGGATGGCCCATGACCAAAGAACAAAATAAGCATAGCAACAGCAACGTTAACTCGGTAAATCCAGTGCAGACCAATGAGCCTGACTTTACTAAGGTAAGTTCTGGAAACATTAATTAGTGTTTAATTAGAAGATTATCTCTCAGTGGGGGACAGTGCAACAGGGGGTGCCAGTCATTTCTATGATGTTATATATTTAGATTCTGCGGAAGACTTTTGCTGAAGTTCCCCTCCAAATATATTTTTTAATTGAAAACTGATGGCAGGTAATTCAAGCATATAGATTGAGAAGTCGTAAATCTGGATTAAAAAGAAAAAAGACTAAAGAGGAGAATCCTCAAGGTGGGCGGAGGACATTAGTTGAGGACCACTGAACTTCATGATTTACATACATTTTAGTAAAGTTCCTGAATTTGCATGTGACACAAACTTAGTGGGAGCAGCTAACCAAGTCTAGAAGACTGTAAGACTGTCATCCCATGCCATTAAATTAAATGTTGATAAGTGCAGTGTTCTACAAGAAAGCAGCAGGAATGAGCTTTGCATAAAATGAACCGAACCTGAAGAAGCAATTTATTATTAAAGTTTATGTTGATTCATTGGCATATTCTACTCTCTATAGGGAAGCTATAAAAATGCTAATGCTTTTTAAATAATGGCAAATGCCCATTTATTATGAAGGAAAGTAAAATTATAAAAAGAAAATGCACAAGATCTAATGTAGAATATGATGTTTAATGTTTTATAACCACATTATGAAGGGTCATTGCCACTGTGGAAAGGGTCTAGGAGAATGACTGAGGTAATTCCTGGTTTCAAAGGTATGTCCTACACAGAAAGGTTAATTTAACCGAGTCTTTGAATCTAGAAAAGAGGTGATTTGATTGAAGTATTGGAGTATTGAACTCCTTAAAGGTATTGTCAAAATCAGTTAAAGGTCTACTCCACGCTCAACCAAGGTCACAAGTGAAAATAAGGAATGTACGTTTTTCAGTGAAAATAGCTGGTGAATTGTTGGGGTCTGGAGCAAAAGAATCAGCCATGTGGTTGGAGCTGTTTCTCGGTTCATTCAGGAAACCGATTAATGGAAGTGTGCTGTGAATAGTCTACTACAAAAAGTTGTGCCAAATTGTGTATTGTTTGTCACCTAATGTTATCTTAAAAAGATGATGCTATGCTGCTTCCAGGATGCCCTATCTTGACCCTTTCTCTTCTCTTCCTCCTTCAGCATATTTGCAGTGTAATTCTGGATTTAGAACAGTGTAAAAAGGCATTAAGGCAATTTGGGACTGTGCTTCAGCAATGTTCATACAGTGAGGGGAAAAAAGTATTTGATCCCCTGCTGATGTTGTACGTTTGCCCACTGACAAAGAAATGATCAGTCTATAATTTTAATGGTGTATTTTAACAGTGAGAGACAGAATAACAACAGAAAAATCCAGAAAAACGCATTTCAAAAAAGTTATAAATTGATTTGCATGTTAATGAGGGAAATAAGTATTTGACCCCTTCGACTTAGTACTTGGTGGCAAAACCCTTGTTGGCAATCACAGAGGTCAGACGTGTCTTGTAGTTGGCCACCAGGTTTGCACACATCTCAGGAGGGATTTTGTCCCACTCCTCTTTGCAGATCCTCTCCAAGTCATTAAGGTTTCGAGGCTGACGTTTGGCAACTCGAACCTTCAGCTCCCTCCACAGATTTTCTATGGGATTAAGGTCTGGAGACTGGCTAGGCCACTCCAGGACCTTAATGTGCTTCTTCTTGAGCCACTCCTTTGTTGCCTTGGCTGTGTGTTTTGGGTCATTGTCATGCTGGAATACCCATCCACGACCCATTTTCAATGCCCTGTCTGAGGGAAGGAGGTTCTCACCCAAGATTTGACGGTACATGGCCCCGTCCATCATCCCTTTGATGCTGTGCAGTTGTCCTGTCCCCTTAGCAGAAAAACACCCCCAAAGCATAATGTTTCCACCTCTATGTTTGACGGTGGGGATGGTGTTCTTGGGGTCATTCCTCTTCCTCCAAACAAGGCGAGTTGAGTTGATGCCAAAGAGCTTTTGGTCTCATCTGACCACAACACTTTCACCCAGTTCTCCTCTGAATCATTCAGATGTTCATTGGCAAACTTCAGACGGGCCTGTACATGTGCTTTCTTGAGCAGGGTGACCTTGCGGGCACTGCAGGATTTCAGTCCTTCACGGCATAGTGTGTTACCAATTGTTTTCTTGGTGACTATGGTCCCAGCTGCCTTGAGATCATTAACAAGATCCTCCCGTGTAGTTCTGGGCTGATTCCTCACCGTTCTCATGATCATTGAAACTCCACGAGGTGAGATCTTGCATGGAGCCCCAGACCGAGGGAGACTGACAGTTATTTTGTGTTTCTTCCATTTGCGAATAATTGCACCAACTGTTGTCACCTTCTCACCAAGCTGCTTGGCGATGGTCTTGTAGCCCATTCCAGCCTTGTGTAGGTCTACAATCTTGTCCCTGACATCCTTGGACAGCTCTTTGGTCTTGGCCATGGTGGAGAGTTTGGAATCTGATTGATTGATTGTTTCTGTGGACAGGTGTCTTGTATACAGGTAACGATCTGAGATTAGGAGCAGTCCCTTTAAGAGAGTGCTCCTAATCTCAGCTCGTTACCTGTATAAAAGACACCTGGGAGCCAGAAATCTTGCAGATTGATAGGGGATCAAATACTTATTTCCCTCATTAACATGCAAATCAATTTATAACTTTTTTGAAATGCGTTTTTCTGGATTTTTTTGTTGTTCTTCTGTCTCTCACTGTTAAAATACACCTACCATTCAAATTATAGACTGATCATTTCTTCGTCAGTGGGCAAACGTACAAAATCAGCAGGGGATCAAATACTTTTTTCCCCTCACTGTAGGCTTCTATTATCATGCTGCGCTGCTGGGTTCAAATATCCATTAGATGTTTGTTTTTATTTGTTATATACCATCCTGACCAATACGTCATTGCTATAACTAGCTGAGATGAGTTCAGTTTTTTGTTTTCATGTCAGATAATACGACACTTAGAGCTTAGGAACCACAGAAGTACAAAAATAAGTAGGGGAGCTGGAGCTTCGAGCAGTGGTTCTCGTAGCATCCATTAGACGTCCCTAGTAGTATACTGGTCCAGCAAAGAAAAGTGAGAAAACTGTCTATGGGGAAAAAACTTTGAAGGTTATGAGTGATAGTTAAAGCCTAGAAATTTATATAGTTACATGATTATCAATTATTTAAAATCAAGTTGAATCATTCTGTTTTAACTTTTACATAATAAATATAACCTAATATCTTTTTTGATCAGATCATTTATATAGTAGTAGACTTTAAAAATGGCTTTATATAGGGCCTAGACAAGGCTAGTATTTCACCAGCTCCAGTAAACATGTAGGACTACACATTTGTTGTCAATAACAATCTCAGCAAATATTTATTATTATTATTATTATTTATTGACTTTTAATCGCTGGAATTGTATAACAGTGCTACACAACAGCTGCTCCACATGCTTAAGGCCCTGATCAATGCTAAACTTTGTCCTTAAATCTCCTTTATGTTTGTGTGTACTACCATGGCATGTAAACTGGATATTTAGTGGGACCGGACTGGACCCCTACCAGTACAACATGCTTTTTAAAAACTCGAAGCCCCTCATTGACAACAGGTTTGTAAGAGCCAGGTCAGTGTGGTGATAGTGTGATGAAAGCCAAAGGGGAGTGGTTTAAATGTGTGGCAGGGAGCCAGTTTCCCTAAGAGAATATCTGGAAGCATAATTTTATTCTCCTGAATCCCACTTGCATCCATCACTGACTTGAGTTGTTTCCTGTAGAACAGTTGCCTGCATTTAGACCTCTATGATTGAGTACTGGCATGCTGGTAATTTGTAGACCATCTAATTCATGTTTCGTATTACTGGCATATGTCAGTAAAATTTGATGAAGATCATAGTAATGCTCTAAGCTGCCATGGGGTTTTTCACCAAGGAGATGAGCTGTCAAATGTTTTGAAATTTTAGGGGGAAAAAAATACACTGAGACAACAATAGTGGTGTAACTACTTTATTTTTCTCAGTTGGCAGTTTATCAACGGGGTTCTAGCTCTTGCAGCCTATTACCTTGTAATTTGGCAGATTTAAAACAGAATGCCTGTTTGGTCAGCTGATGAGAACTGAGCAGGGGATCCCTTAGTCTCATTTTGTTGCAAGAAACCATGAATCTCATTTTTAGAAATCAATATCTGAAGCAGATGCAGTATTGGATTAGTAAATTGCCACAGCCCACATGGGACCTTGAATGAGGGAGGTCTGTTCTCTCCTCAGTGTATTCTCCTGCTTGCTTTTCCTTAATGCTTCCCAATGGAGTGTTATTGATGCTATTTTTCCTTATTGATTTTTCTCCATGCTTTGAGCTCTTCATGATGTTTTATCTCCTCTGCTATTTCTCTCTCTCTCTCTCTCAATAGTACTCCGTTTGGACCGCCCTCTGGGTTGCCTGGAATGTGTTCGTAATCTGCTTCTATTTGGAAGTAGGCGGCCTTTCAAAGGTAAGTGTGCATATTCTTATCGTACATGTGTGTTCGAGTATGTGTGCAGTTCAGGTGAGAGGGCTGGGAGTCCAGGGGTGCACGAATTGTGCTGGTCAGCAGCCGGGGTTTATTGGATGTGCACAAACAAATCACTTGACTCATTTGACATCAAAGATTTGCCTGCTTTGTGGTGCTAATTAAAGAGTTTTGAAAGCTACTTAATTATCATATTGATATAAAGTAAGTAAAATGGTCATGAAAACCATTACATGTGATTGATCTCCCTATTGTGAAAACCTTTTGTACATCAAAGCTTTATGTAAAAAGTAGATTTTCAGTGGACGTGGTAATAAATGTGTTGTGATTAAGGACATATGATTTATGAGTAATACTTAGGCGGTATATTCTATAATGTATCTGTTGAAAAGAAACAAAATAATGTATATGTGCACGAATTTGGAACTGTTATATTAAAGTTCAATACTGTATGACACTGCATATCAGTTCTGGAAATAAGAGATGCATTGAAACACCTTTTCATGCTTATAAATGTACAATTGGTACATTTAAGTTTTGTTACAGTAAAGGTTACTAACCCAGCAGAGCATGCAGTTTCTAATTAGACATCCATTAGCCACTACTGTATATACAGGGATTTCTGTCATTCAGACTTAAAAATGTATTCTAGCTTCGCACCTGCATGTGTCCTTGTTCTCTTCATACTGCTGAAGTTAGAATATAAGGTATAAATAAAGGAATCATTAATACAAAATTTGAAATGCGGCTTTTATGTAATCTGTAAACCTTCAGACTAAAACACCATCTAAGCATTAGCAATCACACTCTAATATAAAGATTTATAATAATTTAGCATTTAAATAGATTGTCTGACAATATAGAATTTGCTTTTATTACTCTGCAGTTTTCAGGTATATATATCATCATCATCATCATCATCAGCCTATATCGATCCACTGGTGGGTGAAGACCTCCCCAAGATGTTTCCAGTTGTTTCAATCTACAGCTTTACAGAGGCAGTTATACCCTGAAAATGTGACGCAGAATAATCTTGGAGGCGGAACCTTTTCGTAACAGGTTGACATTCACACATATGATACTCGCTCATTAGGGGAAGCATAGGATACAAACCTTAGCAATAAACAGAAAGTGGCTCACTTTCTGGAAAGCTCCATTTCCACCAAACTGTCACTGGGACAACATTTGATGGTCCAAGAACTGTATGCCAGTGAAGGTGTATAATAAACTAATATTCAATTTCCCTCTCCTGTGGGTGATGTTGACCTCTTCAATTTTGTGAAGAGGACTTCCTGGTTAAAAACTGACCTGTGCTATTCCTCCAGAGTCTGATTTGAATAGCAGTCACAGATAATTATAGCTGTGCAGACAATGCTAAATTACATAACTGTGTGTGAATCACAATGGCTCATTGTTTCAGTGATGTGACTGTGATCTGATGAAAGGTATAAGTCAGAATGAGGGGGTTATCTTTTCTGAAATTTTGGAAGCAATATTTAAAACAGTTTTTATAAAATAATGTTGGATTGTTTACTACCAAGTTAATAAATTGTGCTGGATCTAATAAAATGTATTTTTGTCATACTAGCTGATTTAAAAGGGTTGCAAGCCCTAAGCAAAAGCAACATCACAAAGGGGGAGATAATGCACTTTTTGTATTTTCACCATTTCAGAACTCCCTTTATGTAAAGCTTGGATAATAAACAAATACAACCATTTATATTTTATAAAACCACAGCCATCTATTCTGGGTTAAGTATGTATTTCAATGTTATGAATGCCATGTTTCCCAGGCTCCTTTTTAACAAGTAAGATATCATTTGTAAGTATTATTTTGTCAGAGTGTGCAAAACAAAATCCCAGCTGGAGTAAAAAGTATCATGACCCTAACTACAAGATTAAGGATCTGCATTTGGTTTGGGATTCACAGTGGTTACATTTTTAAATGCTAAGATGTGATATGGTTATTTTTATTTCTGCTTTATATCTTGCTTAACTTGGAGAGCTATGTTGTGTCACTGTAAATGATTGCTTGGTATGAGACTGAACCCCCTGCTTTGCATCGCTGCCCGGAGGGGACTGCATAGCTATGACCAGCTATACTCTTTCAGGAAGCCCGACTCGGAGTAGGGAAGGCCCATCTGTTAAACTGATTGCTTTGTTGTCTGGGGACTCGGTTTATCATCATCAGCAGAGGGAATGGAGTGGAACGGATCATATTGTTCAAAATCACAAGATCTCTTTATCCCAGAAATGTGCCTTTTTTCCCTCCCTGGATTGAAACAATAAGGAGCTACATACTTTTAAAAAGGAATAAGGGGACCTTCCTGGTAGTTACATGTCTACAATTTGACCCCACTTTCATGGAAATCTTGTTGGGCTTTTCTGGCAAGCTTCAAATTGTCTTTTTTTTTTTTTTTTGGGGGGGGGGGAGGGGACTAGCAATGTAAAGGAGAACAAATATGCTGTTATCATTATTATTATTTATTTTTTAGCTGACACCCTTATCCAGGGAGACTTACAAAATATAAGCACAATACAAAATGCAAAAGTATTCATATGTTAACAGCTGCCAAAAATGAGTAGTTATAAGCGTGTAATACTTCATATGTATGTGATATTAATTATGCCAAATGATTTTTTTTTACATAGATTACATCTTCAAAGGACATTTATTCATTTATGTCTTTAGTCATTCTGAGATCTTAATCCTCCCAAAATAAAGCAAAAGATATATTAATAATATACCAAGTTGCATTTTGGTAGATTAGAAGTCCCTTGTAGTTATTGAGTGATATGGTACAGATGGTCATTTCAGGCTTATTCAAATCAAAAGGGTGCTACATGTAAGGGGGGAATGATACTAACAATATATATGCGAGTTCTCTCATCAATCATAATAAATAAGTACCTACGTGTATGTACACATTTTTCAGAGGATCACTGGGGCTAACATTGGTTGCCGATTTTATTTTACAATGACCCAGATGTCCTTGCCTGCAGTCAGCTTGAGTAATCCCAAATCTACAAGGGAAGTTAGGGATGCTATTGTTCTTTTATACTCTCACGATTAAGTTGGTACATGAGAGTCCTCCAAGGACTGAAAGAAAAGACCTGAAATACAAAATGGTTCAGAGCTTTCAGGGGAAACATCCTGAGGTGGGTTCTATTTCACACATTCATTCCTCTTCCAGGTTAATGTAGGGAAGATCCACAGCCATGGAAAACATTCTAGGCACAGTCCTTTTTCAGTTTGTGTGCTATGATTTCCTGTGATCAAAGGCAAAGGTGACTCATGGTAAGGATGTGAAGAAATTCATATTATCTGTAGTTGCAAGCGGCGACAGGCTGCTTTAGCCTCTTCTCCATCTTAAATGACAATTTCAAGGTATGCTACAATGAAGTTAATAATACTATTAATATCACTGCTTCTCTCTCAGATGCCATGCAGGACTGTACATTTTTAAATTATTAGTATGTGTTCCCCATTTTGTATGACAGAAAAATTATTTTGTTAGCATGTATCGCCCTCCACCTGGTAGTACTGTGTAACAACTGCTTCTGCTTCTAATAATTTGAGTGTTTGGTACACTTGATTAGTTCACATTTAAAGCAAAAATCAACTAATTGTTCACAGTACAGAAGCAACCCATACCCACAACACCTCCTTCTTCCTTTCATACTCCATACTAAAGACAAAACATTTCAGTCCTTACTCGGAAATGTAATATCATGGGGAAATGTGACCATGTGAACTAACCCTTAGAATTTAGCAGAGTTGAAAATAATCCAGAGAGAGATTTATGGTCATTCAAGAAGAAGTTTATTAAGAGCAGCTACATGGAAGAGGTCCATGGGGTAGTCCCACGAAACTGTCTTAGAAACGTTATGAAGTACGGGCACTTTTATGGAAGCTGGACAGGAGAAAGAGAGAGAACAGAACTCACATGTCTGTCCTGTTTTGTTTTTCTGCCTGCCAGGAATACCCACATAAAGTTAAACATGAGCAAATGTGACACATGAGATCCAAAACCGCTGCTAAAAACTGGTTCTTATCAGACATTGTTCATCTGGGTATCAAGGTTGAACTCTGGCACAGTACAGAAGGCAGTGACCTCGTTCACTGACACACAGGGAAAACATGCAGTTCTTCAGTGTGTTACTACAAACAGGGTCAATGATAACAGGACCTTGATTTTATGTGTCATCCGTAGGTGGAAGAACAAGGTTCAGCAACTTTCTCAGGTTAACAAATAGGTAGTTGGTGGCATAGTCAGGTTATGAGCTTTTGCAGGCGTTTGATCCAGCCAATGACACTTAATTGACCCTTAATTACATAAATGACCCCCTAACTTTGAAGAGAACTTAGTGTCCACTGCACCCACATGGATATAACACCAACTGAGATTAAATCCAGGAGTATATTTCCCTCAGGTTGCAGAACTCGATTCTGTGTTTCAAAATGAATACCCACCTCCATCCAAAAGCTGTCTGTTTCGGCACAAATCTGGCAAGATGCCTCGGGTAGACTTATTTTTTCCTAACTGACACAAGTTTGCTTTCCAGTTGTTATTTTCTGTATGTTTAATTGTTATTACTGGTCTCTCATTAATATTAACTCAAATGAATTATGAGTTACTCGCTGTGTACTGCATTTAATCTAAACCGGTAACTCACAGCTGTAAACAGGACAAATGAGCAAACAGCTGTGATGTATTTTTACTAGCAAGAGGCATCCTAGTAATTAGGATATCATGGGGTTGCAATGAATAAAAAAACAGCCTTAGCACAACTTCAAAGGTCATGATCACAGATATTTTACTGTTTTTCTTTATAAATGTTCTCCTGAGAAACAAAAGCCCTGATTTTTTTTAAGCCGTTGAAAGAAGCTATAATTTGCAGTTCTAAAGGTGTTTACCCCTCTAACTGAGAGCACAAACCAAAGGGTAGGTTTGCATCTCCTGCTGTTAATATTCCCAGAGAGATTATCAGGCATTGCCATCTCTTGCTAAGTACTTGCTAACAATTTCAGGGCTGTCTGTTTATTCTAAAAATTAAGACAGGGACGTTTTATTTTGTCTCATCAAGCTGGTGTGTGCAGACAGGGCAAGATTGTTATGCTGGGAATAACATGCTTTTGTTTATCCAAGGGCTACACAATTGGCTAGTTACTTTCCTTGTTGTTCTGGCCACAAAGAGAACCCACCAAGCTTTGACAACCCATGAGAAAAGCAAGCGTCCCCCTTTCAGTGGATAAAAGCCAGGCCTGGAATAACCCAAAAAGTAAGCTGAATGGGGCCATGCAACAGAAAAGCAGTGGAGTAAAGCTGGGGGATTCTTCTCTTTCATGCATAGTAACTCCTTTTTGTGTGTTTTTCTTTTTTGTTATGGGCTGAAAACTCTGTATACTGGAGCTGCATATTCTGACAAATGTTAATAAAAAAAGGATTACGGACAGCTTTAATTTCACGTTTTATGCAAGTAATCCAAAAGCAGACAGAAATATCCCGTCTATTCCATGTATCATGTTTTATCTCTCTCCCTTTGTCCCCTCTTTTTAAATATTGTTCTCTTGGCTTAATGGCAGTGTGTTGCACTAGACAAATTCAAACATGGAAGATTGGCAAAATGTATAGGTTTTGTGTTTGAATTGTGCTGGGGTTTTTCTGCTGCTGCTGCTGCTGTTGTTTTTCTTAATACATTTGAAATATCTTCTCACAAACTCATCTGTCATTTTGGATAACATACTAGTCTTCCTCAGGAGTATCTGCTAGCTTAAAATGTTGATCAGTTCATCACAGAATAGCCACTGAACTATTTTTTGTATCATAGAGAGAACGAAATGGCTTGAATTTGCATTTGAATGAGAGCAAAGCCTACTACTTTTCTGCTCTACGTATGGAATTGCTTTCATTTGCACAGTACCATTGGCTCTTCTTTCCACTTAATATGCCCTAGCATATTCCTTGTAGCTAACACAGTTTAAAACATAATGAAAGCCACATGAAATGCCCTTTTTAATGTCAGTGTCACAACCTTTCCATATATTGCTTTACAACCACTGCAGTTTTATTATTATTAGTTTTAATGGTTTTAAACAACATGGCATTCTGTTTCGGTTAAACCTTTATACATTTTTATCTCTCCAGAGGATCGGACCTGTTAGAAAGGTATCAGTCATTAAACCTGGCAAACCGTCTAATTTTATTGTCATGTATTATTTATATATTAATAATAATGTGTTGCCCTTTCTTCATCTAAACCCAGCTGCCATATCATAACCCACATCTTGTAATTATTGTAGAAATTTGTCCAGCCTCCCAAAAACAAACAAAATGGTACTTCTGGCTGGTGAAGCAGAAGCAGGGAGCAGCGCAGTGATTTCCAGGAGCAGTAGTTTTTGTCAGTGTTTCTAGGACATGTACTGTGGCCCTCTGGAAACATTAATTATAGGAGTCCTACATCATCCATCGAGCTGTGGAGGGATGTCCATTATAAAGTATGGCTACAATGCTGTTTTACATACAGAGATATGATGGTGCCACACAGACCCGGTTCATGAGTGAGACATCCATCATAATAATTTTCCCGCAACAAGAAAACGTCTCAGGGATTTTTGTTTTGTAAACCATGCCTGAGCGTGCAAGGAACATCATGAGAGTTTAATGCCAACTGATATACAGTGAGGGAAAAAGTATTTGATCGCCTGCTGATTTTGTACGTTTGCCCACTGACAAAGAAATGATCAGTCTATAATTTGAATGGTAGGTGTATTTTAACAGTGAGAGACAGAAAAACAAAACAAAAATCCAGAAAAACACATTTCAAAAAAGTTATAAATTGATTTGCATGTTAATGAGGGAAATAAGTATTTGATCCCCTATCAATCTGCAAGATTTCTGGCTCCCAGGTGTCTTTTATACAGGTAACGAGCTGAGATTAGGGGCACTCTCTTAAAGGGAGTGCTCCTAATCTCAGCTCGTTACCTGTATAAAAGACACCTGTCCACAGAAGCAATCAATCAATCAGATTCCAAACTCTCCACCATGGCCACGACCAAAGAGCTGTCCAAGGATGTCAGGGACAAGATTGTAGACCTACACAAGGCTGGAATGGGCTACAAGACCATCGCCAAGCAGCTTGGTGAGAAAGTGACAACAGTTGGTGTGATTATTTGCAAATGGAAGAAACACAAAATAACTGTCAGTCTCCCTCGGTCTGGGGCTCCAGGCAAGATCTCACCTGGAGTTTCAATGATCATGAGAACGGTGAGGAATCAGCCCAGAACTACACGGGAGGATCTTGTTAATGATCTCAAGGCAGCTGGGACCATAGTCACCAAGAAAACCAATTGGTATCTCACTATGCCGTGAAGGACTGAAATCCCCCTGCTGAAGGTCCCCCTGCTCAAGAAAGCACATGTACAGGCCCGTCTGAAGTTTGCCAATGAACATCTGAATGATTCAGAGGAGAACTGGGTGAAAGTGTTGTGGTCAGATGAGACCAAAATCGAGCTCTTTGGAATCAACTCAACTTGCCGTGTTTGGAGGAGGAGGAATGACCCCAAGAACACCATCCCCACCGTCAAACATGGAGGTGGAAACATTATGCTTTGGGGGTGTTTTTCTGCTAAGGGGACAGGACAACTGCACTGCATCAAAGGGACGATGGACGGGGCCATGTACCGTCAAATCTTGGGTGAGAACCTCCTTCCCTCAGCCAGGGCATTGAAAATGGGTCGTGGATGGGTATTCCAGCATGACAATGACCCAAAACACACAGCCAAGGCAACAAAGGAGTGGCTCAAGAAGAAGCACATTAAGGTCCTGGAGTGGCCTAGCCAGTCTCCAGACCTTAATCCCAGAGAAAATCTGTGGAGGGAGCTGAAGGTTCGAGTTGCCAAACGTCAGCCTCGAAACCTTAATGACTTGGAGAGGATCTGCAAAGAGGAGTGGGACAAAATCCCTCCTGAGATGTGTGCAAACCTGGTGGCCAACTACAAGACACGTCTGACCTCTGTGATTGCCAGCAAGGGTTTTGCCACCAAGTACTAAGTCGAAGGGGTCAAATACTTATTTCACTCATTAACATGCAAATCAATTAATAACTTTTTTGAAATGCGTTTTTCTGGATTTTGTTGTTGTTATTCTGTCTCTCACTGTTAAAATACACCTACCATTAAAATTATAGACTGATCATTTCTTTGTCAGTGGGCAAACGTACAAAATCAGCAGGGGATCAAATACGTTTTACCTCACTGTACTCAACCAAACCAGTCCGATTTAACATCAATATATTGCTGATTGAGTTGATATTTGCTAGGAATGAATCCTTTCCTTCTCAGCAGTAAGATTATCCCATGTGTGATGACAACAGCACAAAATATATGGCTGTAACTGACTAGCGATTTATATTCTGTCATATAACTCCCGGTTATTTTCATTGTTACTCTCCTAATAAATGTATAATTCATACCACAGTTTGTCCATTAAATAGTATAGTGTTATCATGTAAATGGTTCATTATGCACCTCACATAGTTATTAATGTTTCCATTTCACTGGATTACAGTGGTCAGGATAGATTTTTTTGAACCACGTCATGGTTGTGAGTCAATATTGATGAGTATTGGCAGATTGAATGCATAGTGGTTACTGTCATGGTTGTTTTCAATCATCACATTTTTCTCCCCCAGTCGCCGTCCCTGAATTATGAAGTATAGATAATTGTTTCTCACATTCTGGAAACATTGAAAGGTTTTTGCTAGTCCATGTCTGTTTGCAGGACATCCAGTGTAATTCTCCCTCAGTCTCATCAGATCCATTGTTCAAGATTCGCTTGGCATGATTGGAAACATAAGGACATCATAAAGGCCGCAAACAGCAGGGTGGCATTCAGCTCATGTTGCTCATTCGGTAGCGAGCATCTAATTGATCTGCCGTTTTGTATACATTTTGTAAACTCTTTCACTTTGCCACAAAGCACCACTGTGCTGAAATCCCATTTTTAACTCTGCTACTTAATTGTATTTACGCGTATACCAGCCTTCATTATTAGTGTGTCATTTTCTAGTTTAAAAAGAATAGTCATTAAACCATTATTAAAGGGAATTAGCAGCCACATTTGAAAAATGCGGAAAGAGATGTCACCTCAAAATGTAGTAGTTAACTAATCGGACTGGGAATCTCCTCTTAAAATGGTGGAATGCTTTCAATAGTCTGTGAAATTGGATTTCGTAACAGCACCAGTTAGCCCTCGTGACTGGCCTAATTGATCTTGCATTTGGGAGATAAATAGACATCTCTATGGTCAGGTGAGATTGTCTGAAACTCCATTTAGAGCAGTTTACAGACCTCAAGACTGAAATCTCTCTCTAACTAATACAAAAAGATGGAGTGCCAGCACAACCATAGTTTTTCTTCTAAGTTTTGTCACTCTACGGTTATGACAATGCATTTTATTTGTTTGTTTCCAATCTCATTAGTGTAAATGATGCTTTCCAGCATGTCATCTCTGGCAATTGCTTTAGTTTTTCTTGCCGATATGCTCCTGGGGAAACAAATGTCATTTTTGAGCCAGAGTACCTAATGTCCTGTAGTGCTATATTATACCCATGGCACTGCTTAGGATATTACCTTTTGAGTTCGTTTTCATGGCTCCAATGGAGCATGCAGCCAACACAGCAACTGGAAAAGAGCCCTCTTTTGTCAATGCCAGAACTGATTACCAGTGTTAGTGTCGCAGCCAATGAACATTGAAACTGAGGAATTGATTATAGTAACAAATGACAAGCACTGGCAGTTCAACGAAATTCAGAAAGAATTACAAGCCAGGAAAGCCTACCGCATGTTAATAATTGTCTGTCTGTTGCCCGATATAAACTCAAAAAATCTTCAGGAAGAGAACTTGCATATAAAATGTGGGTCATTGATTGTTTTTTGAACTTGCACATTTAGTAAAATACTGAAATGTATTTTAAGACTTATAAACAAACCAAATGGCCCAAACTTAGATTTTAACCTATACATCATGTGAAAATTCTAATTAAGCACCAAGGAACAACAACCCTTGTGTAGCCAGAGACAGAATCAAGAGGGAGACCCTAACTGTATTTTATGTTTCTTTAAATATTTGATGTAAGTTCCCCTGGGTAAGGGTATCAGATAAGAAATAATAATAATTTACAACTTCTGGACAGCACAGATTTCAGGAAAAACAACATTAATTGGACCCAGCTGCCAATCACAAAATTATAATACATGAGGGCAGCTTTTAACTTGGCAGAGGTAACGTCCTTCAACTTGTTACAGACATAATATGAAGTACTGTTCTTTAAATTTGTGGTGGGTGCTTAGGTGAAAGTTTTGATTTTGTTCCAGAGCAATTATAAATTGTATTTATAACATTCAAAACTTAAATACATTAGTCCCCTCTAAATAAAAACAAGAAGTATACAAGAAAAGTAAAACAAATTATTCCTTGATCTGAATATTAGGCATCAGTTAAGCACAGGGCTAATGGACTTGAGTTGAACACGTATTATGTAATAATTATACCCTTTCCTTTCTTACTCTGTCTAAAAATCAGCTTAGTTGCACTTTAGTGTTTGATGAAAATGTAGTGTCGTCTTATAAATTGTTGAACTTCGGAACTTTGAAGTATGTGAAATGAAAATTTGATTAATGTTACTGGAAATTAAACTGATTCAAAGGCTTGCAAGTCTGAAGCCCTTTGTGGACACAGTACTGTTGAAACAGTTGCACTGTAGAGATGTTTTGAAAAATGCATAACCCAAGTCTAGTGTTCTCTTCTTCCTCTGATGTGTTTTTAAGTGCATATTAAGGTGCATGTGTATGGTACATAAGGTGCAATGTTATGCAAGAGGTAAGAGTTACTGTTTATCACAATGGAAAAGACTGTAGTACAGTTTTGTAGCTCACGTTTTAGTTGATAATTGTAAGGACTTGGAGTTGTCCACCAGAACCCACTTCAAAATAATGGTCTTTTATGCCTGGTTCCTATCAAAAGAGTAAGTCTAGTATTCTTTTAATCATCAATGTCTGGAACATCGGCGTCAAACAGGTCTCCGAAGTATGTACGCTACATCAAACTTATAGAAGGTGAAATGAAGAAATGCAAGCAATACAGCCACATGATCAGGATTAAAGGTTATGTCCGTAAATAGCAATGGACAACCTGGTTTCTCGTTCATTTCTTTTGGCTTACTTTTCCCTGGAGGATATAAGTGAATCTTGCTCTGTCAGAAGGTGAGGAAAGATTACAATTTCTGTCATTGCTTTTAAAAACACAAACAAAACATAAGCAACCACTCGCCATGCAAAGTGTCATTTGCACATTAGACTTCACAGCTTGGTTTATTAATGCTGTGCCTACTAGTCTCCTTCACATAGTCCGTTCTGACTTTTGTGGATCTCAGGGAACACAGGGCGCCATCTTCGGAGTGATTTCACAGATTGCACTGGGAAAACTGTGTTTGTCAAATAAAGAGGGGCAGTCTATTGACCCAAAGAACAGATCTGTTTACAGAAAGTGTGATTAACACCAAGCAGAGACTACAGAGAGAGCACGTTGACTTTCTCAAGGAAGTCATTTAATAAACAACTTCTCCCCAGGCAAACCTAATGGATTTTACTTCCCATTTGAAAGTAATTTTGACTGACCTTGACTGCCAGTTTTGTCCTATACTTTTCTGCTGGCTTTAAATTAAAATAGGCACTGGTGTGTCTTGAGATAAAAGCATATTTTATTATACATTTATTCATATCTTGTATAAACCATACCTACTTTTTGGACATTGACATAATACACTGTCTGTTATGACTTGTGTAAGGAGAAACAACAGACAGGAACAATGCTGAGCCTCGTCGTGTTTTTAATACATGCTGGAATGCATTCTTCTATTGGACCACCCTGCTTTGTGCTCTTCTGGAAACTGAAACCCTACCCTAACAGGAAAACATTTCCTTACACAAGAGATGCTCTGCTTGTATGATAAGAGGCCTGAGAATCTTGTTATCTTAAAAACATTAAAACATAATAAGTCAATTCTGCCAGGATGAGCAATTTTCTTGAAAATGATACGACTATGGGTCTACAAAGCTTATGCAGCTACGGAATATAAAATAACAGATCAGCAGCAGTTTACTTGTACCCTTCTAAAGCATCCAGTGAACGGCTCCCAAAGGGCTTCCCATTCATCCTCCATCTAAGACAATAATCATATACTCATACTTGTATTCATCCGTACCTGAGATGTAGTAGAATCCTCCCATCACAGCACCAAACGGTTGATTATAAGCCCATCTCGAAAACAGAATGGAATTAGAAACCAACTCTATCCAAAACTAATTAAGTTCAAGATAATTAACAAATAATGAAGTCATCTAAATGTTATAACCTTGGTTGAATTTTTGTCTAACGACTTTGTAATGTTGTTTTTGATAGGATCTAAACTGGTCTTATCTACAATATGGCCGTTTATCTTCCAACCAGTTCTCAGTGCTGTTCAGTACTTATTTTGTGGTGGATGAAGTTTTATTGTATAAACCATTCATTAGAGTGTAAAGTCTAACTGAATTTCCTCTTTAATATACCATACAGTATGTGTGGAACACATCTCTGAATAATAACCCCAAGACATACCAAACATTTAAAATAATGACATATATACATTTGAATTGAATTGGGCAACAATCTCCGGCTTTGGATGTCCTTATTACACAGCTCTTCTGAGTGCCAGTTTTTCTGGCATTGAATCTTGGTTTTTGCATCAATGAACAGATTTTTTTTTCTTCCTGAAGTGAGTGACTCACTGTGTGAACAGGAAGGCTTAATAGACACGCTTCACAGCGATGGAGGCAATCTTTTTGTTACTGCTATCTCCCCGCTAGATTGAGCAGCCTTGCCATTTCAATCGCCATATAGTTGATATTAATTTGTTTAGTGTAAAACATGTCAAGGTGAAAGAATGCAAAAATTACCCCAAAAAAGTGGCACCTGGCCTTGCATAACCATTCTGTTTTCGAATGTTAAATCTCGCTTTTGGTACCTCTTGCTGGGAACAAAATGTTAAAATAAACAGAGATTTTGTGGGGTTGTGTAGAGGAGGAACGGGTTTCTGCTCCTGGGAAGTGTGGTGGCAGGTTCCCCGCTGCCTCCTTCCACTTCATCAATTACCGCCGCCCAGCTCCCTGCTCCGCCATCTGTTTGAGAGCCGGGAGAGTCTCGGCGTGATGGATGGGGGGACCTCTGATCCTGCCGAGTGTTTGGATACCACTCTGATTCACTGCGTTAACAAACAGATGCACAAAGAAAGACAGCCTCTTCCCCCCGGTGACAGGCCTGCCAGGAACAAGTTGGAGATGACTTCTGTAGGCGGCAGGAAGCAAACTGCTCTCAAAAAGGTTCGCAAGCATACTGGACAGTTCTGCAATGCTGCAGGGCACATAAACCCACGAGCGTCCAGCATACTCTACATGTCATGTACTTTTTGTATGTCACATATGAGAAAACATTTTAATAATACATATAACTGTATTTCATTGTGATTTTCCCCAAACATGAATTCAGTAATCAGTCAAAACACCTTTATACAAGAAGGCACATTTATTGGAGTCATTTCTCTAAGATCTGAGAATCTTCCAAATAATCAGTCAAAAAAACTGAAGCAGTAGTTGATTTATTTTTACGTTTCCAATACCGGATATGGATCTTTTTTTGGAGGGTAAATTATTCCCGTAGTGAAGATAAAATAGTTTCTCTCTCTCTCTCTCTCTGTTTTAATAACTGAGTGTGCTCCTCAAACGTTTCAGTAGCAAAGCGAATGTTGCAAATCAGCAGGGAGAGAACTTGATGCAACTGTAGGGGTATTTCCCTCCTCCTGCTGGTTATCAGTGCGGGTAGATTTAGTATCTGTGGGATGTCTGACTCTATGTAACTGATGTTGTTTTATTTTATGGGTCTGTGCTGCTACTTATTCATTATTCATTTAATTCCAAATTGAGCACAAGGGAACATTTAAGTTGACTGAGATTTTAACCAATAGCATATCGTAATGCATTAACCGTGCTTTGATATAGAGAGGCTTTAGATGAGCAGTAAACTAAGGACATGTGACTAATATATGTCATTACACTTAGTTTATTTGGAGAAAAACATGCAAATTCTAACTTGTATATATTTGAGAAAAATAATGAATGCCACATAAATGCAGACTATGCTGTGCTTTTTTAAACTTATTATCATCTGTCTAGAGAGCTTCTATGTTTTGTATTCATTCCTGTGGCATAAATGAAGGTCTTTAAATATTTATTCTCTCCTTTCACATTTTTTTAAGGCTTCTCAATTAAATGATGCTGTTAGAGCTATGTCCATATTTTATATTTTGTAACCCAATAAAATGTAACAATTATATGTGTATTGAAAAAAACTAATGCGGTTTACTGTATAAGTCCTGTGTACTAATTTGAATTACCTTTCTCTTTTGTGCTGCAAACTAACCATCCTTCAAAAGACCTGAGTTTTTATATAGTTTCTATAGTTTTTAATGACGAATACACATTTAATAAATCATATGTTGGGATATTTTTTGTCTGTTTCCTGTTTCATGACATTGAATGTGTAAATCCCTGGGTATGAAACAATTAAAAAGAGGTTGTAGACACTTCCCTAGTAAAATTGGTGGTTTAATTGGTAGTAAATAGGACCTGTTTTTCTACAGACAGCATTCACTGAAGACCTGAACCTTCAACCACTTTTATGACAAATTAGACTGTGTTTTTATGACCAGAAACCCTGTTCAAGCATGGCCTTGTTTAATGAGGATAGTTAAGTGATACTGCCATAGCCATTCTAAAGAAAATGCTTATTGTTAAATTCCTTCACCCATTTCCTTCTGGTTCTTATGGCCCCATTTGTTTTCATTTTCTTGGCAATTTACTGACTGCATTAAACATTTCCTTTACAAATCCCAACCAGCCATGTAAAGACAAAGCAGGATGTTAATATAAAGGAATTTAATTTACGTTAAGATAGGGAAACCACACACACACACACAAACCAACCCAGCTTTTTTAGTAGATTGGAAAGGTGATACAAAAAGTCAAGTGTGTAAGAAACAAGGGCATGCAATTTAGCCAATGACAGGTTTTGACATTATAAAACAAAGAAAATGTCAGTGAACCTGAATATGGTCAGATTTTTTCAGATTGTTTCCCCACAAAACGAATTTCTTATCTTTTTCCTACTTAACTGCCATGTGTTTCATTCAATAAATAATATTACTTCAAAACTGAAACTAAATTGAAAAAGAAATGTGTTGTTACTGCTTTCAGTTGTTAATTTGTATTTAATGCACTTTTTAAACAAGAAACGATAAATTAAGATATGTGTAAGGAATGGGTAGATCTTTTGTCGTCCTAAAGGTATTATAAAAGTCAATGTATTAGATCATCAGGTAATATTATCAGGTAATATAAATTTATCCTGACAGAAGAGTCATCAGAAAGAGACATTTTATGTTTTTATTATTTTTGTGTGAAGCTACTTGAGTGTTCCTTTTCTTTTTAATATGAGAAGAAATGCACTTAATGACATTTGAATTAACTTCCACTTATAGTTTTCTATCACCTCTTAAAAGCAAAATAAAAATGGCCTCTGACAGTACTTCTATTAATTTCTGCCTATACACATAATTGTTATAAGGGGGGGAAAACAATTATTACAAGGGAAAGGCCAGCAAAGTGGCTTGCACGTTATATGACATCTGCATGCCTGTGTCAGGTTTTTACAGCCGATCAGTTGACCTCGCCGGTCTTGCAATAATATATGTCACGAGAATTTGCTCATTAATGAAAAGTCTCTTGATGTGAAGGAAATGCATTATTTTGCTGCTATCATATCTGTTTGGTATTAAGGGCACAACCTCTCCATATTTCTAATGGATTTGCATTTTTTTCATAGAATTTACAACAAGTGTGGGCTATAGGTAAATGCAGTAAAGACTCATATTACAGGCACAACAGAATACATATATATATAATTTTGTTGTTGTTGTTGTTGGTGCTCAGTTTGCTATTGTATCTCTGGGTGATGTAAAACCAGTCTCTGTGAGCGAGGAAAGTGAAGTGGAAACACACTAATTCCTTCACTTTAATAAGCATTGGGCTCCCGTGGTTTCTCAAGGAGAGCACACATAAATGTTGTACTAATTGAACATTTCTTTTAGATGAATGGATATTACCTAGCCTGCCCCCTCTCCTGCAGATACAATCAATTACCATACTCATTGTCAGTTTTATTGGAAAAGGTTACCTTCTTCTTTCTTTGCCTCTTCAGTATTAATTATCATGTCAGGAAAGCTATTACTGCATGAATACATGATTACAGAATCAGTTTTTCTTAAGTTTACTAAACCTATAATAATTAAGCAATAAGACGAAAGGCCGTGTCTAAGAAATTCTTATACATATTGAGAGGGTGTGAAGAGGTGATTGGCTACAGAGTAATGTATTTTGTAATCAAGTACATTTTTAAAACACCATTATATGGCAGGATTGTCAAAAAGCAGGCATTTCAATCAGTTCCAGTGTAAATATGTGGTACAGACAACCCCAGCATTATAAAAAGTAATGTATTTACCCTTAATCAAACAATGTGGTAATGTGTGTTTATACAGTGGCTATAGAAAGTCTACAACACCTTGAACGTTTGGTGTCCATTAATAACCAAGTGATCCAAGGATCCTATCCAGTCTGTTTTTGAATGTTCCCAAATTGTCGGCTTCAACCACATCGCTGGGGAGTTTGTTCCAGGTTGTAACAACTCGAAGCAGAACTCCCACCCCAAATTCATCTTTCTTGCAGGTTTTCCTCAAAGACTTTTCCGTACTTTGCTCCATCCATTTTCCCTTCTATCCTGACAAGTGCCCCAGTCCCTGCTGATGATAAACATCCCCATAACATTGATACTGCCACCATCATGCTGTTGGCAGCATCAGTGTTATGGGGATGTTTCTCATATAGTCAATGCTCTAGTTGAAATGTGGACTGTATGGTAGGCAACAGTGACAGGGACTCCCAATGGGGAAGTGTGCAGTTAGCCAGAGGGTTAGGTAGTGCTTGAAGTTGCTCAGACTTTTTCAGCTTGCCATCCAACAGTTACTTCTGTAGCTTTCTTGATGTCTATGAGCCTTCAGTCCTATGAGCTGCCTCAGTCCTTGCTATGATGCTTTAGCTGTGATGTTGGCACTGTGGACATTTCAGAGGTCACATACCTCTGTCTTCAGCTCCCCTGTGTTAGTGTGAGGGTCATAGGAGAGAGTCGAGTTTTACTAATTCTAAAATCTGAATTAGGATTCTTAAAACAACAGAAATTGTGTTTTTATCATATTTGTTCCTGATAAAGTGTATTTTTTATTAAATGCTGTACTGGTATGGCATTTTATTTTATCAGAAGTAGAAGGGCAGTGTTAATGTATTAATCTGTATTGTTTTTATATAGCTTTTTGTCTGTTTCGGATTTGTGTCAATTGCTCTGATTGGGAGTAACCAAGGAGAAGTACAAGGCTTGAAGAGGACTCCTAGCATAGTTTCATTTTTAATTATTGTGCATTTTATATTTAATTTAACAGTCATAGAGTATTCTGGTATTGTGCAAAGATCATCCACTTGAAATCTATTTGCTGCTGCTAAAATAGTAATAATGTGATGAACCAAGAATTTGAACAATCACTAGATATTACCAAAGGCAGATGTATTTGCATAGATGTACTGTGTAATGTAACACCTCATTGGCTAACTGGTCATTAAATATTATAAATAAGGCCATTAATATTTCTGATGCATGAAACAGTTTAACTTGTAATGCAGCATTACTGTTTTTACTTAAACTACTTGACAGAACACAACAATTCTAATAAGAATAGCACAGAAGGGTTCAAATGGCCAAATGTTTAAATAGCCACTCATCCATTCCTGTTCAGCTGCTTTTGCCTTCATACCTACAATCTCTCTGAGGGGTTGATGTTATTGGAACTTGGCTCTTACCATCAATGCCTCTAGAGCAAATAAATAAAATTGTAGAACTGCTTCTGTGGTCAGTAATTCCTGGTTTTCCTCTAGACCAGAGAGGAGCAGAGGCTCATATAAATTACAGAGTGACATTTGTGGCAGTGTCCCGTGAATAGAGTGCCCCTGCCAGAGATGTCAGAGCGTGGCATATGTGAAAGTAGAGAGAATGGCAGCTCGACAAAAGCTATTATCTCCAGAGCCATCATGCCAGGGCCCGAACGTGAACATCTGACTATATTGAACCCATCAATCATACCAAGTGCTTCTGCAGCTTCCACTGCCCTTTGGACCTTTGCTCCAGTAGCAACTTTGACATTTCTACCAGAGCGTCTCAACAGAAGGTGTCAGCTTGAAAATAATAATGGCTTCAAACAAACCAAAGGCCTGAGGGTCACTTTAGAACAGTCTTTTCTATATTTTTATTAGTGTGAAATGACGGTATTCAAGGAAGCATCATTCTATAGAACTTGACTATTGACAAAAAGTGTGTTGAGAGAATTGGAATTGAGAATTGAGAATTGAGTCTGTGAGGCAATGTTGGAGAGATTGAGCCTGTAAAAAGTAGAGATGTTCTGCCTCCAGGGCAGTGTGAAGCTCATGCAGGTTTCCATTAAGATCTGTGATATTTAATTGTCATTTAATGGAAATGAATGACTCTTTCTGGTTAAACATTCAGATCTAATAGCAGCATGTTGCTAATGGCAAACTAATTAGAACTGCATAATGTAGGCTGGACTGAATACTTTCCCTGCACAAACTCAGTGATTTTTTTTATTTTTTTTTCTCAGGATGTTATTAGAAAATGATGCGTGGCGACCAGTAGGAAGGGTAGGGTAGGGTGGAGTCGGGTGGTGGGGTTGGGGAGGAATGTGGCCAGGAAGTCATCTTTTTTTTTGGTGAAAGTTTATAATTGTTTGCAGAACTGGTACTTAGTCTAAATGACCATAGAATAACTATGTGCATAGCACTATATTATTTTGGAATTGAACCTCATATGGTCTCGTCCTTAGTTATTTCTGTGAAATAATAATAAGTAATTGAAAATGAATGTTTCTACCTCATAACTTCGGTCGATGAAAATGAAAGGGTCAATTTGGAAATCGAGGAAACCATGAATATTAGATCATTTTATAGTTAATGAATGTTTACCTTTGATATGTTTATATTTCACAGCTGTGTTTATGGTTTATTGGTCAGTTCTGTGTTTCAATCAATTGTACCTCTCTTTAGATCAAATACATTTTATATATAGTATATATTTGTTTTTGTTTTTTACCATTAAATATAAGTATTCATTATGAGCTCTCTGAGCTCTCATTTGCTACAAAAGGGCTACACAGTTATTACCAGTAAACGAATATAATACTATTCTGTGGTCAAAGCATGTTGTTATCCTGTTTGTATTGAACAATTAATGTGATATCAAAGTAAAATATGTGCTGCTGAATTAAACAAAAAATATTTCCTCTCGGAGTCCTGGGCCATTTCATGATGGTAGCTCAGAACAATGCCTTAAATGTCTTTCAGTGCTCTACAGCCATTGTAATTTTCTCTATTCTTCCTCTGTGACTAAATTGCTGATAAGAAATCGGAATTAATTCTCCGGGGATGTGGAAATGTTTTAGGTTATTTACACTTCCTTAAAATGGGTATTTCTCTTTTCTGGTGCTATCATCAATAATTGCCATTTTTCTTCGTTTTGACTAAGCCTTTTGTGAAGACTGAATATGATATGTTATTTAGTCTTAATGTAATATCCATTTAGTAATTGGACAATGGTAACTTGTAACTTTATCTCCGCTTTTACAGGGTCTAATATCAGCAACTGCCTTCAATTCTTTTTAACATTATTTTGGTAGGGGAAAGTGTGGGTAAAGAAAACAATGTACATACGCTGTTGTAAAAGTCTGTATGTTGAGTAAGTGACCTATTTTCCCTCCTACATTGACAGGACACTGATTTCATGACCTTTAATATCTCCATGCATCGCTCCTGGTGGAGGGAGCACGGGCCGGGGTGTGTGCGCAGGGAAGTGCAGCCCCCGGCCAGCCGGAGCCTAGATGACCACTCCTACATCTCGGTCACTGGGTGCATGGTGGAGTTCCAGTATCTGGAGGTCATTCACAGTTCCTTCCAAATACTACTGGCTGTGAGTACCTCTCCTCCACATATACTCTTTATTAAATTAGTTTTTTACTTGCATTTTAACATTTTAACCTTGGTTACCTGGACTACAAATCAAAATCAATATCATCTTCCCCTGAGTAGTAATTGTAGTACAATCCCTTGTTTAGAAAAAGGATATTTAAAGAAGAACCTTATTACAGTCCAACCTGTAGGTACCTGGCAAAGCTCCCAGTGTACGTTTTGGATAAAGCAGAATTTGATGTTCCAGTCTGAATACAAATGTCACAGGGAGAGCACAGATGAGAAAAAACAAAACAAAAAAAACACTGTGGTGTGCTTTTCCCTCTACATGCATAACTCAACTGCTTTGTCGCAATTTCCTTTAAGGGGGAAAATGGCTTTACAATGGTTGAAACTAGAAGCATTCCCAGACAAGACTAATTCAGCAATTTTCTTGGTAGATGGCTTGCAGGTAGCTCTTGCTTTATAATAATGGAATGCAGCGACAGCTCTTTACAAAACTAATTGAATAAAGAAACAAAATCGATATGTAGTTGAAAATTCAAAGCCTTACTTAAGCTGGAGGGCAATTGATTCTTTATGCATGGTTGACATGTTCATCGGCAGGACCCTGCAAGTCAAGTAACATCTCACTTAAATTTAGCAGGTTGGAAATGTCCACATACAGGTGTGTGGACACATTCCTGTGCACACATCTGGCTCTCACTAGTTATATACCTAGTATACCTACCTTCCAGGGTGAGAGAGTGGCAGTTTCTGTGTTTTATAGCACTTGTAGTGATGTCTGAAAGTCAGTGTGGATATCAACGAATAAGGCCCTGACAGTGACAGGCGACAAACACCTTCCAGTGCATGACTGATTGAACCATTAGGTTTAATATTTTGCTGTGCAGTATTGACTGTAGGTACAAAACATATCTTTATATTTGTCATTTATAATCACAGACATTTCATTTGTGGTATAATGTGGTTTAATGTGCATGTTGTTAGCCTTACAATTTCACTTATTTGAATTTATATTATATATTTTTCATGTGTATTTGTGTTTTTCATTTTCCCCTTATTGCTAAATATAACTTATTTATCCATGATAGCTTTTTCTGAATGCTGTTTCAGCCTCGAGAAAACAAAATATTCCAGATAGATTAACTGAGTTAAGATTGGAAATGTTGAAACTTTTGACTCCCTTTCTAGAAATCAATGGAATGCCAGTTGAAGGTTTACATACCACCTGTCTCATCTCAGATATAAATATTACGTTATATTACTATATACATACACCGATCAGCCATAACATTATGACCACCTGCCTGATATTGTGTAGGTCCCAAAACAGCCCTGACCCGTCGAGGCATGGACTCCACTAGACCTCTGAAGGTGTTCTGTGGTATCTGGCACCAAGACGTTAGCAGCAGATCCTTTCAGTCCTGTAAGTTGCGAGGTGGGGCCTCCATGGATCGGACTTGTTTGTCCAGCACATCCCACAGATGCTCGATTGGATTGAGATCTGGGGAATTTGGAGGCCAAGTCAACACCTTGAACTTGTGATTCATCAGACCAGGCCACCTTCTTCCATTGCTCCGTGGTCCAGTTCTGATGCTCATATGCCCATTGTAGGCGCTTTTGGCAGTGGACAGGGGTCAGCATGGGCACCCTGACTGGTCTGCGGCTACGCAGCCCCATATGCAACAAACTGCCATGCACTGTGTGTTCCGACACCTTTCTATCAGAACCAGCATTAACTTTTTCAGCAATTTGAGCTACAGTAGCTTGTCTGTTGGATCGGACCACACGGACCAGCCTTCGCTCCCCACGTGCATCAATGAGCCTTGGCCGCCCATGACCCTGTCGCCGGTTCACTGCTTTTCCTTCCTTGGACCACTTTTGATAGGTACTGACCACTGCAGACCGGGAACACCCCACAAGAGCTGCAGTTTTGGAGATGCTCTGATCCAGTGGTCTAGCCATCACAATTTGGCCCTTGTCAAAGTCGCTCAGATCCTTACTCTTGCCCATTTTTCCTGCTTCTAACACATCAACTTTGAGGACAAAATGTTCACTTGCTGCCTAATATATCCCACCCACTGACAGGTGCTATGATAATGAGATTATCAGGTTATTCACTTCACCTGTCAGTGCTCATAATGTTATGGCTAATCGGTGTATGTCTAAGAACAACATTTTGCCAATTTTACAGTAAGTGTTACTGTATTATTGTTTATAAAACAAGTCACACTGAAACAATGTCTTGTATTGCCTCGGTCTGAACAGAAATGTGAGTTTCAGTGTTTTAAAATAGCTTTGTACAATCAAGCACATGCATACAAATATAGCACAAAGGCAGAGAACCAAGCAACATGCCACATGGGACCCCAAGAGCAACTGTGCCCATTCCATGTAGGAAGCTATTATTGCCAATAGCAACAGAATGCATGTCTCACAACAAAATTATTAAAATCTGACAAGAGCAGTACCTGTTACAGGAATTTAATTCCCCTGGCCCATCATTCAGCTTTTGTTTTGAAATTGTCTATCAAGTAGGAAAAGTAACACAAAGATTTAAAAAAACAAAGATAAGTGATTTGTTTTATTCATAAGCTTTATATTACTATGCACATTTATGTCTAAAAACACATACAGATTAAATACAATTTGCATATGCTTACAGTGAGGGAAAAAAGTATTTGATCCCCTGATGATTTTGTACGTTTGCCCACTGACAAAGAAATGATCAGTCTATAATTTTAATGGTAGGTGTATTTTAACAGTGAGAGACAGAATAACAACAGAAAAATCCAGAAAAACGCATTTCAAAAAAGTTATAAATTGATTTGCATGTTAATGAGGGAAATAAGTATTTGACCCCTTCGACTTAGTACTTGGTGGCAAAACCCTTGTTGGCAATCACAGAGGTCAGATGTTTCTTGTAGTTGGCCACCAGGTTTGCACACATCTCAGGAGGGATTTTGTCCCACTCCTCTTTGGAGATCCTCTCCAAGTCATTAAGGTTTCAAGGCTGACGTTTGGCAACTCGAACCTTCAGCTCCCTCCACAGATTTTCTATGGGATTAAGGTCTGGAGACTGGCTAGGCCACTCCAGGACCTTAATGTGCTTCTTCTTGAGCCACTCCTTTGTTGCCTTGGCTGTGTGTCTTGGGTCATTGTCATGCTGGAATACCCATCCACGACCCATTTTCAATGCCCTGGCTGAGGGAAGGAGGTTCTCACCCAAGATTTGACGGTACATGGCCCCATCCATCGTCCCTTTGATGTGGTGCAGTTGTCCTGTCCCCTTAGCAGAAAAACACCCCCAAAGCATAATGTTTCCACCTCCATGTTTGACGGTGGGGATGGTGTTCTTGGGGTCATTCCTCCTCCTCCAAACACGGCGAGTTGAGTTGATGCCAAAGAGCTCGATTTTGGTCTCATCTGACCACAACACTTTCACCCAGTTCTCCTCTGAATCATTCAGATGTTCATTGGCAAACTTCAGACGGGCCTGTACATGTGCTTTCTTGACCTTGCGGGCGCTGCAGGATTTCAGTCCTTCATGGCGTAGTGTGTTACCAATTGTTTTCTTGGTGACTATGGTCCCAGCTGCCTTGAGATCATTAACAAGATCTTCCCGTGTAGGTCTGGGCTGATTCCTCACCATTCTCATGATCATTGAAACTCCACGAGGTGAGATCTTGCATGGAGCCCCAGACCAAGGGAGACTGACAGTTATTTTCTGTTTCTTCCATTTGCGAATAATCCCACCAATTGTTGTCACCTTCTCACCAAGCTGCTTGGCGATGGTCTTGTAGCCCATTCCAGCCTTGTGTAGGTCTACAGTCTTGTCCCTGATATCCTTGGACAGCTCTTTGGTCTTGGCCATGGTGGAGAGTTTGGAATCATATTGATCGATTGCTTCTGTGGACAGGTGTCTTTTATACAGGTAATGAGCTGAGATTAGGAGCACTCTCTTAAAGGGAGTGCTCCTAATCTCAGCTCATTACCTGTATAAAAGATCCAGAAATCTTGCTGATTGATAGGGGATCAAATACTTATTTCCCTCATTAACATGCAAATCAATTTATAACTTTTTTGAACTGCGTTTTTCTGGATTTTTTTGTTGTTATTCTGTCTCTCACTGTTAAAATACACCTACCATTAAAATTATAGACTGATCATTTCTTTGTCAGTGGGCAAACGTACAAAATCAGCAGGGGATCAAATACTTTTTTCCCTCACTGTATATGTATCGATTGTCTGGCTGTAGCATTAATGTCTTCCAAAGTGTATTTGCTTTTGTGAACACATCACTGAATAAGACTACTGTTTGGTTGTTTTAAAATGTGTATTATTTATGATTTATTTAAAGGAGGATTGAGCTTTTTTGGTTTGCAGTACATTATTTCAGACAATACGTTGCCAGGGATGCTTGCATTATACAGTGGGTTTAACCTTTCTACCTCCGCAGTAAGGCCATTTAATTAAAATGATATCTGCACATTTTTGCAATAACAAGGCAACCGGAGATACTCAATCATCATGATGCCTTCATGAGATTAAAAAAGTTAGCTTTTAGTGAGGTCAGTGAACTATATTTTATATTTTGACACAATTTAATACATTTTACACAGTTTTGTGTCATTTTGTATTGTATAGTAAGTTATATATTAAACACTGATCTTAGATCAATATATATTGCTAAGGTATATATGGTGGCGTTATTGCCATTGCTCTGCAGTTTGGGAAATACATTGATAGTGTTATATCAAGCTTATCACAGCAAAGGAAAGAGGCAAGTTTAAAGCAAAATTCAGCTTTATTAAAGAAAAACAGTGGACAGGTTGAAAAATAAAAATGGGTTCTGCTGTTCCTTTAATATACGGGACAAGATTGACAGAGCGCCTCTTAGACCAATCAATAGCACATCAAGGGTTTGATTGACAGTCTGGGGTCAGCACCAAGTCATGCACTTTGATCGGCTGACCAGTGTCTCAGTCATCCAGTAAAACAGTAACGAGGGTTTTTAATAAATAACAGGCAGACACACAGGACTGCTTTGATTGTATGGGGTTCTTCATTAAACAGGATGAGGGCAGCAGATGACATCATCAGAGGCTTAATGGCCTTGTCAAATGGCAAATTATAATTTGCCATCCACAACTGCCAAGAATGTGATATTGAATACAATAAAATAAAACGTGTGAGATCTGGATCCTCCGTCTGACATCTGACTGAGCCGCTCTAGTTATACAGACATGGTTCATCCAGTGAACTGAATCGTGTCAGCTAAACCCAGAGTACAAATTTAGACGGCACCTTGACATGTATTGCTGATGCTTCGTAAGAAAGTATTAAGTGTTTCCACAATGTGAGTGAAGGAAATATTTTTCACTACTTTGGAAATAAATGGAGGAGAAGCGATGTGTGTTTATCAACACACTGGAGGCAGCAGGGGTTTCATGTCAGGCTCCTGTCCCAACACGTGTGCCTCGGGTTTCTGATCCCATCCTGGCGGAAGGTCAAAGAAGGATATGCAGGCAAGTCAGGAGATACGAGGCCAGTTCGCCACTGAACTTGGCACTGCTAGAATGTAATAGAGTTTTGATATTGCAGTGTCATCACTGAGAAATACTTAGCATGATAAATCAATAAGTAGAATTTCACATTTAAATAAATAGGCAACGAGAATGAGAAGTAACTGGGTGATCAGAATGCGCTCTTCTAATGAGGTTAATGAATTTTTAAAGCACAGCACTTTGGGTGTTTGTAGTAACGAATAGATTCCCAATAGGAGGTGACGCGACTGATGAGACAGGCAGCACAGAGGCACACAGGGCGTCACCAGAGCTGCCTTTGAAGAGGTCACATCCCTGGGAGCTCTCCATTAATCACTTCTGCTTGGCCGTTTTTCCGAATCCTTCTATCTGAGGAGAGTTTGGGCAGTTTTCAAACATCATTTAGTGCAAAGCACAGTTGAAGCTTTAGAAAATTGCTGTTCACTAGGGAATACCCTACTGCTTCATGAAAAGTGCCCAGTATTCATTAGCCATAATTATAAAGCTTTGTTTCTTCCATTTAGGAGTCATTTAAGTGTTAATCAGTGAAGTTCATTTTGTCGGTCTGTGTGTGTGTTTGACAGAGAGAATAATTTCAGGGGTTTCAGTGGGATCTTAAAATAGTCTTCTCAGCATTCCTCCTCTCCATAAATTATTGGTGCATTGCTAATTTCAAAGAATCTGAATGACATTAATTATTCAATATGAAAATGAAAGATGACGTTCAGGGGGCTGAATATTATTTCATCAAAGGAAAGCCATATTTAATTAAAAATCAGCTGTGGTAGAGCAGCCGGTACAATGAAGAACACAGAGGAGCATGTAAATAATTAATCAAGGCAGGCCGAGTGACTAGCCTTTCTGCAGAAAGACGCAAAGGGGGGGAAACCAATACTACATTTTAGATACACAGATATGTGAACAAATAAGAAGTGCATGACTAATCAGATTATATGGGTTTCCTTTTCTATTGAGGCTGCTTGTACAGAATTAATACAGTGGGGCTATCTGCGATATACAGTCAGATTGGTAGAAGAAAAAAATATTAATACAGGGGACGTCAGCATTTTCTGTCTCAACATATAATTAAGAACGATAATCAGCCATCAAGTGAGTCATATTATAAAACATATGAATGTAGTACCACAGGGAAACAGATGAGAGTTATACTGTAAAATGATTTACTATACTAATTATAAGAGTACCTCCAGGTGCTTCTTAGTGCTTTGTAAAAGCCCTATAACAATCCTTTATTAAATAGCTCATTATAGGAGAAGTTTTTTTAATCACTACATCTATCTATCAATGTATCTTATCTAGTCATATATTTCTGTATAGATCTCTACTATGTTAGGCCCTCATTAATACATGTATGTATATTCATGTTATATTTAGTGTAAACAGGTAAGCCCATTGAATAATTTTTTCTTTTGAATACAGTAGTCATTAGGAGTTCAAACTGGGGAAATGTATATGTCCAAACAGGGTTTTTCTCCATTGCAATGGTGGAAAGTGTATTTTATTTTGTCTATTGAATCCACTGAGATTCAGTAAGGAATCTATAATTCATAAGACATCTAAGGTTCACATCTAAGTTACAAAGAAAAAAGTCTTACCATTCTTATTCCATTCAGCTGACTTTGAAGTTTGTTCAGATTTTGTTGTTTTTAAAGACAGAAATAAAACTGACATCATGATAGTCATAGAGCCAGTGAATGCTTTAGATTCTAATATTTCATCAAATACACTACCACAGGTATTGTTGACGGTTGTGCAGTTACTGGGTGATAGATTTGGTTGATGAACTTGATGTTATTTTGAGATAAATACATGGCTTTTTAGCTTTAAACGCCCTGTGAAGTATTTATTTTGCGAATAAAGCAGGCCCTACTTTTCAGCTAGTAGTATGATGAAGAAGCTCTGAGCTTACTTCTGGGAATCTTTATGACATCAGAAAGATGTGATCATAGACTAAGGCAATGGCGGGGAGGGGGCGGGTTCATCAAAGCTATTTACCAGCCAGTTGCCTGTACACCAGTATAACACTATTCATAGCACAGGGTTTTGTTATTTGATTTGTGTTTTATTTTAATTATTGGAGTTCAGTGTTGTTTCAAACAACTTTGGCAGCTACTGGACTAATATGCAATCCTATTTCATAATAATTGCATCACTTGATTTACAATATTTGCTTACCAGGACAGGAACGTATTATTATTGATGGTGGTAGATGCCAATACCCAGGGTAACTTATTAGTTATCACAAAATACACACATTTCAAGAGACATAGTACAGTATTTCTGAAATGGCTAGATTTTTTGGCAGGTTACATCCTGCTACTAAAACATATCTGTGGCTTTTATTATATATTTTTGCCAATAATTGTCATACTTTTAGAAATGCACAAACACACTTTCCCAACAGAATCAGGACAAGAAGCTATGCAGGAGGTGCTGTTAAATAAACTCTTCTCTTTTTATATATATTTGCTGGTATGTCATTCATGGGTAGAGAATCATAATAGCAGATCATCCCAATGGAAGCGTTTGCTGAATACTTTTGAATAGGCCTTTGATGGAATAAAAAGATGTTGGTTGTTTTAGTGAGACTGATGTGATCTCTCAGGCTTTCTGACTCTGAAATGCTGTGCTTTTTTGTGTCTATGTTGGATGTAATTTAAATGGGGTGTCCATTTTGAGCACTCTAGGAACATCCCAACAATGGCTTGTATTGTGATGTATTATGTTAGTTTGTGTTAAATAAAGGAAAGCCCTTAAACGTTATGGTGGGAATAAGGAGTTTGCATTAAGTTCCACAGCCTCAATGATTGAGGATGTGCATTTATTTATTATTGACAAAAGAGGATTTGACATTCGCATTTCTTTTACCCTGGAGTCTGATAAATAAGGTGATCTTTTGCTTTACAGATATCACTGCTAGTTCACCTCTTAAGCAAATGTATCCTTCTTCACTAGACCAACAAAAGCCAGCTGTTCATCCCGAGTGATTAGGCAGTCCAGTGTACACAAGACCAGGGAAATGGTTTACCTTTGCTCCTCTCATGTCATGCTTTTCGTTTCTGGCACATTGCAACATCAGTTAAACAAACAAACCAGCTGCATATAATCGTGAGCCAAGCAATTGTTACGGTAAATGCTTAGTTTAAACCCAACTAGAACTGTCCTTATTTTGAGTTCATTGCACTCTGTTTTTATTTCCAGATTGAGGAAGATAAGAAAAATATACCAAATAGTTGGGGATTTATTTATACTGAAGCAGTGTATTATCTGCAACCTTATTATCACAACTCTTAATGCAACAAAATTATGTTTATTTTTCATTTTTTGAATAACAGGCAATTGAGCCAGAAAGAAGTATGGAGTCGGGAGATTAATTGTGACTGCCAAATTTAGAGTTGATTAATAATTAATCATCCGAAAGACATTTGCATTCATCTATTAATAATCTAGGTAGGAAGAGGCCAAGAAATCTGATCGAGCGTGGCAAACTTGCCAGCAAAAGAAGCAGGGGAAAAAGTTCACTTCAAGGGAGAGTGATATTTACGCCTAACACTGGTCACAATTTTAAATATTTCAAATAGTGTTATGTGTGATCTAGATGTGTTAAGCATGTCTCCATGCCAGGAAAGGATATTTATAAAATAGAAACTGAATAGACATCTGAGGATACGAATTGGACAGCATACAGAAAATGTCCTCTTGGTACACTTTCAAGGGAACCACAGTCAAGTTTCTGTTCCCCCAAGTTACACTAACGTTGGATCATCCAAACTAATCTGAATACACAATCATCAGTGCTAATCAGGGGAAGGAACTGCAGTGTGTGTCGCAGTCTGTTCTGTTTTGCGCTGATCAACTTTGTGCAAAATAACCATTTAATTACTCTGTTTTTCTGTCATGTCTGGCCATCCCCCACTTCCCCCTAAAATTAAAATAAAATTGGCAACTTAAATAATTGGTAACAAAATGCATCAAACATCAACGCAAAAACCACATGTAAAAAATAACCACCAAGTCCCTCAAACAGAAATTCACAGTATTTATATTTTACGCATTTTATCTGATTTGTATTTTTCATCTTCTTCCTCTTCTTAATAAGAATTATAATATTGTTACAGTTTATTGTTGAATAATAGAAGTTATTCTGCTATTAGGCTTCTGCTGACAGATAGGATGCTAGCATGGAGATGTAACCATGGTCTCCACAAGGCATACCACTACGTCTTTTATGATTAATTGCTGCAAGACCATGCAAAGAATTTGTCCATTATTGTTAGATTACGAATTTGACAGGTATTCATTCCTTTTTTTTCTCCATTTAATCCAATATACTGTGGTTTGAGTACCATAGATAAACTTGTGAGCAAATGATCTTTGTATATCTCTGAGTTCAGTGCAGGCCGCAAGTCACCTGACACAACTGAGATTGCTTCTCCTATATCACAGGAAAAAGTTTTAGCATCACCAGTTAATAAGGTTATTGGATTCTGGTTACAGCACTTGGAAGTAAGCACAAATTCACATGGTTATAAGGGTTAAACTAATGTCTTCAGTCTTAATTTGTATTAACAATCTGCTGTTTTTATGAAGGAACATCTTGCTGAGATGTTATATTATGAATAAAGAGTATCTTTGTATGCGATCATCCTGTTCGAGAATGAATTCCACATTTGTATGAGAGAAAATAATTGCAGTACATTATTAAGCCCAGTCCTGACTGGAAGGGGGAAATTGTTTTAAGGAATACATTTTGTGATATTAATATTACTTTGTCCACTAGCCATCATTTATAATTAAAGGTTAATTTTCTTTTGGTTGCGAGTTGAGATGGGTTGATGGTAAGAATGCAGAACACGCTTCCCAAAGGCCAATCAGTGCCATGGGATCGAATTCAGACGAGCAAACGGGACAAGAAAAAGTAAAACTGAAGTAGAACACTTGTGTGAAAATGTCTCCTCTCCTTGATTATAAAGCTTTGCTCTGAGGCCAGCTATAATTTGAGTTCAAACGAACAGCAAAACATTATAATTACAAGTCTACTGTAATTAGTAATTAGTGTTAGTGATGTGGAGTACTGTTTAAGTGTTTTATTTTTGTTATATGTTTTAGATAGTAACTGATTTATAAGCAACAGGATACAAAAGACTCAGTGAGACATGTTGCTTGTTGTATAGATTGCTAAGCTCTATAATTAGCTGTAACTGTGGAAAAAAACAAGAATTAAATTATTGGATTGATTAAGGGGTCAGAAGTGGTAGTGGCGGCAGCTTAGAGTTTAGGAAGACTTGCACCATAAATCAGTTGCGATGCCCTTAAACGCAATGACAATATCTTATGAAAAATGCTGCAGGCCTTTAGGTTATTCTTAATTGGTTTGCAATAAGGTAGCTGAGGAACAAAGCAAGCATAAAGAAATTAACTTTATTAAAGAAACACAAATGAGACTGGGACAACCCTTTCTTATCTGCAATTAAACAAGTAAGTGCATGTTTTATTCACTCTGTAGATATTATAGGGCTGAAATAAGAAATTAAAGAAGTGCTTAGAAAATGGAAAGTAATATAGCAGAGAGACTGAGATAATGCTTCATTTTTGTTAACAATGTTAACAAGACATTTTAGGTTAAACAAGTGTATTCCACACCGGTTGATAAAACAGGTGCATTACTGGCTGAAGGTTGTGTGTATCTGTGCAGTTATAGAATTATCAGTTAAAATGTCACACTTACTTCTAGCTTATGTTCCAGTCATGTTTTTTGTTGTTGCTGTTTAATATCCTTAACTGAGTAATTGTTTTTTTATTATTAAGCTTCACACAACAGATTTTAACCTATCAAATATCAAATATGAGTATTTAAGTAGGCTAAACCCTTTCTTTAATGTTTTTGTGAAATTAAGTATATCAGAAGATGGTACTTGATCATAAATGTTAAAAGACAATTACTTTCTTGGTTTTCATGTGTTGACTGTTAAATAATTACACCAATGTAATAATTTGCATTTTAATAGGCAGAACATAAAAGCTGTGTTCTAATGTTCCTCTTCAGATTTAAACATGTTAAAACAGTTTTCTGATTTCCTTCACGTCTCAAAACATTTTGAAAATGTACTTAAACCATTTACAAATCAAGGTCCCTAATTGTCAGTGAAAATCTTCTATATAGCCAAACTGAAGCCCACATTTAATCACCTTTTCAAATTGAAAGGTGATTATACTTACATTTTTCTGTCCAAACAGACCATCCTAGGCGTGTCACTAAAAGTAAATGTGTTTTTACAGATGTTAATGGTGAGGGTGAGTGGAAGGGATTGGTGTGTCACACAAAATTGTATGCTAAGTAGTTCAACTTGAAATGTTGGAAAACCTGTACTCCAGTTTTGTAATACATGAATGAAATAAAACCAGCAAACAGGCCCACAGTGACATGTCTTGTACTCCTGTCCGATGACAATGTTAAGTATCACTGCATCCCAATTTCAGATTCTCCTGACAACATGTAATACGAGCCTATATCTTTTGCTTGTATTAAATCAGCACCGCATGGGTATCGTTAAATAACCCCTGTGGTTTTCTTTTGGCCACCGTTCTGCGTCGCTCTGCCCATTTGTGTTCTCACCAGGAACAGCCAATAACCTGTCAGCCTCAATCCTCGACAAACAGGTTCGCTCCCTCAATTAAGAGTTAATCGCATACAGCAGTCTATTACCTTAGTTAGAATAGCATTTCCCAAAGTGTGGCTGCCTGTTTGGATCATTGTTCCTTTCAATTTCTTACACACTAAGAGCCAGGCAATCTTCCTGTGGTTTTTTATATTATTTTAAGAAAGGTAGATGAAAATGTGATCCTGTTTCCTGCCACTCTCCCATTTTATAGTTCGAGTGCACTAACGATACACTAGCCAATACACTATATACTATAATGGCACAGGATTGGGGCAGACACTGGTGTGTGTAGTGACGCTAAAATCGTAATGATGGGTAGAGGTGGAGGGGCCCCTAAACTGAGCTTTGATTGGGGCCCCAAAATTGACAAGCACGCCCCTGCTTCTGAGAGTGGCTGAGATTAAAATACCTGATGGGGAAACTTTATGGATTGACTGAACTCTCGCTCTCTCACACACACACACATCCTTTATAAGATTTCACATAAGTTTAAAGCAATGTATTTCAATTTGAATCCAGTAAAATGTCGCCTGCTATATGCTGTTATCACTTGTTAAAAAATAAAATGGTGAAAAGCTGACTTATATGTTGCGTGGAAGCGGATACCTTAAACCGAAACTGGATGTTTAAACAATTAGTCAAAGCTACGTCTTAAGAATTTTAAAACATATCATCAGTCTGACAGCCTTTATCCAGATTACTCAATT